>NC_048579.1:13835065-14030065 GCF_013265735.2 Oncorhynchus mykiss
GTGAGTGAGAGAGAGAAAGAGGGATCGGGGAGTGAGTGAGTGAGAGAGAGAGAAAGAGGGATGGGGGAGGGAGTGCGTGAGAGAGAGAGAAAGAGAGAGGGATGGGGGAGGGAGTGAGTGAGAGAGAGAGAGAGGGATGGGGGAGAGAGTGAGAGAGAGAGAGAAAGAGAGAGGGATGGGAGGGAGAGAGAGGTTGTTTTGAGTGTAAGAGTATTTCTTTTTTACAAGGCTTCAGAACACAGAACCTGCCCTTTTAGTGTGTGTGTGTGTGTGTGTGTGTGTGTGTGTGTGTGTGTGTGTGTGTGTGTGTGTGTGTGTGTGAGAGAGAGAGAGAGAGAGAGAGAGAGACAGATAGATAGATAGATAGATAGATAGATAGATAGATAGATAGATAGATAGATAGATAGATAGATAGATAGATAGATAGATAGAAAAAATAGACACAGTAAGAGAGTGAGTGTTTGTATGTCAGTATGTGTGTGTGAGGGAGTGGAAGATAGAGAGAGAAATAGAGAGATCGAGACAAGAGAGAGAGAGAGAGAGAGAGAGAGAGAGAGAGAGAGAGAGAGAGAGAGAGAGAGACAGAGAGACAGAGAGACATAATGTGTTTCACAATCTGAGGGTTGCCAGAACATCTGGGTCCAATCTGCTCATCTGTTTCTCGCTGAGATATTCAGCATGTGGGTGTTTTATATCTACGAGGCCTTTCTGTAGATCAGCAACAGCATGACGGCATTCCTGTTTCTGCACACACACACACACACACACACACACACACACACACACACACACACACACACACACACACACACACACACACACACACAGGCCAACATACTCACAAATATGCGCACACACACACACACACACAGTCAACAGGGAGACGCCATCTTCCTCTCTCAGCGCAGCGGAGCACGGAGGGAGTTGCCGAGCAACCATTCTCCTGGAGAAGGCCTGGTGGCCATCTTGGATTTCAAGCGATGTAATAACTGGGCTAATCTAATGATACCTGCCTGAGTGTGTGTGAGTGAGAATACCCAAGTGAATGCCACACTGAAGTATCACTGATCATAAGAGACCTATGGCTGATCTCTATTTCCTATTCTCTTCAAATTCTATTTTTCTCTCGCTCTCACACAAGACGGCTGAGAGGGAATCTATAGTACATCCATGTCACGACCAGTTTCATTTTCCTGGATGCAGAAGAACATTTTATAGAAATTTCCATTTTCCTTCAAGTGGCTAAAAATTGATAGCAATCATGGAACATTGGAAATAGTGTGTGTTTGTGTGTGTGTGTCAGCTGTGTGTGCCTCACACTGATCCCCAGAATCACTTCAACGTCCAGCTGTGATTGGTTACAGCTTAAGCAGTGTTCCTTCCCTATTGGTCTTCGTGAACTAATCAAATCACACAGATTTGCATGGTATCTCTACCCCACTCTCTTTCAATCTGCACACCCCCCCTCTCCTTCTATCACTCTGTACACCCCCTCTCTCTCCTTCTATCACTCTGTACACCCCCTCTCTCTCCTTCTATCACTCTGTACACCCCCCTCTCCCTTTATCAATCTGTACACCCCCTTCTCTCTCTATCAATATGTACACCCCCCTCTCTCTCTTTCAATCTGTACACCCCCTCTCTCCTATCACTCTGTACACCACCCTCTCTCTCTATCAATCTGCACACCCCCTCTCTCTCCTTCTATCACTCTGTACACCCCCCTCTCTCTCTATCAATCTGTACACCCCCTCTCTCATATCACTCTGTACACCCCCCCCCCCTCTCTCTATCAATCTGTACACCCCCTCTCTCCTATCACTCTGTACACCACCCTCTCTCTCTATCAATCTGCACACCCCCTCTCTCTCCTTCTATCACTCTGTACACCCCCCTCTCTCTCTATCAATCTGTACACCCCCTCTCTCATATCACTCTGTACACCCCCTCTCTCCTATCACTCTGTACACCCCCCCTCTCTCTCTTTCAATCTGTACACCCCCTCTCTCCTATTACTCTGTACACCCCCTCTCTCCTATCACTCTGTACACCCCCCTCTCCCTTTATCAATCTGTACACCCCTCTCTCTCCTTCTATCATTCTGTACACCCCCCTCTCTCTCTATCAATATGTACACCCCCCCTCTCTATCAATCTGTACACCCCCCTCTCCCTTTATCAATCTGTACACCCCCTTCTCTCTCTATCAATATGTACACCCCCCTCTCTCTCTTTCAATCTGTACACCCCCTCTCTCCTATCACTCTGTACACCCCCCTCTCTCCTATCACTCTGTATACCCCCCTCTCTCTCTATCAATCTGTACACCCCCTCTCTCCTATCACTCTGTACACCCCCCCCTCTCTCTTTCAATCTGTACACCCTCTCTCTCCTATCACTCTGTACACCCCCTCTCTCCTATCACTCTGTACACCACCCTCTCTCTCTATCAATCTGCACACCCCCTCTCTCTCCTTCTATCACTCTGTACACCCCCTCTCTCTCTATCAATCTGTACACCCCCTCTCTCATATCACTCTGTACACCCCCTCTCTCCTATCACTCTGTACACCCCCCCCCCTCTCTCTATCAATCTGTACACTCCCTCTCTCCTATCACTCTGTACACCCCCCTCTCTCTCTTTCAATCTGTACACCCCCTCTCTCCTATCACTCTGTACACCCCCTCTCTCCTATCACTCTGTACACCCCCCTCTCCCTTTATCAATCTGTACACCCCCCCCCCCCCCCCCCCCCCCCCCTCTCTCTATCAATCTGCACCTCTCCTCATCTGTCCATCTCCAGTACAGCACCTGTATCTCCATCACTATCTGTCCTGTCCTGGTCCTGCTCTGATGAACAGTCTATGGAGGGACAGCTGGGTTTGGGATCCAGTAATCATAGCATTCAAAATAGGTTACTGGCTGCAATAGAAGACAGGCAAACATCCCCATTTGGCTCTTGACGTTCAGCAGTGCGTCTCTAACACGCTAGCCCACGATGCAAACCACGCACACAACATGCATCAGGAGCGATGACAGCAATCTATAGAGCAGACAATGTATATGAATAATATACGTCAACATTATATAACACAGAGTTAAATGCGCAATTTATCTGACAATTACGCGCTGCAAAATAATCTCCGAATTCCATTGGTTAATCCGCTTGGTTGTGATTGAATCTGTTCAATCGTCGCCAGAAAAAAGAAAAAAAACAAATCATCATCATCATTATCATCATCATCATCATCAGCAGCAGCAGCAGCTGAGTGTGCAGGCCAAAACACCGAGCCCGATCAAGAACACACACACCACATAATCGTATCCTGTCACGCAGTGTTGCAGAGATATTATTACATTCATACGTTTGAGCATGACACACACGTACAGGCCTACACATACACGCACACGGGTCCGTGGACTCACGGACAAAAAAACGTATTTCAAGTCATAACACCCAGTTGGTCTCAAGGTCAAATACCGGGTTTGTATCGGTGTCACCAACAGAGAGACAATCCCGCAGTGGGCTGCTGGGTCTCCCCTCACCCTGTCCCGGCTAAAGCAGGCTGGGAGGGCCGCTCTGACAAACATCTGGAGGGGCGGAGCAGGGGAGAGAGAGTGGGGTCTGGGGGAACGGGCCATTGCTGTAGAGATTCCTCTACGTTAACGGTTTAACGGTGCGCGCGGGGTTTGTTCTTACCCTCTGACAGCTCAAGCTCCAACTCCGCCAGCCGGGCGCGAACGTCCAGTGGTAACGGCGACGCCTCACGCTCTGCCATTAGGTTATACCGTAGAAAAATCTCTCCGTCCTCCCTCAGTTGCCGTCTCCTCCTCTCCTTCAGCAGAGAAAGAGAGCTATTCCGCGGATCCTCCTAGCGGTGCGTTGAGGCAGCTAGCGGTGCGTAGAGGGGAACAAAGAGAAAAATATGTTTTGTCGGTTTACCGGGGCCCCGGCATGACCTCGCTAGTCTACCTCTTCTCCGTTATTATCGTCTCTGTGATGAGGGACCACTGAGGGTCGATCGGTGGGTCTCGAGGCTGCTTGCCCGGCGATGCGGTGCTGATGATGATGATACTCGCGCTGTTTGGAGCTACTGTCACGTGACGCACGGTGGAGCGGAGAGGAGCGCCACCGGGAGGGACCGAGGGTGGCGCGGCGTGGGAGGCAGGGGTATTATGCCCAAACCACTGCACCACACCCTCTTGATACACACATTGATATATAGGCCTATATCATTGAATTATGGCAACAACAATGTACTGGTGGATCTCTGGTCTTCATGAAGCCCAAGGAATTGCCAAAGAGCACACAAGCCGGGCTTTCTGCCTACCACTTGGCTTAGCTCTGGCAGCTCAGCTCAAGTCTTCAAATCTCAGGTAAGGTACGCTACTTAAACATCTGATTTTGCCACAACCAACGTTATACTGATAATTAGCCCATATGCAGAGTAGCTAGCTTCATAGTATCACTGCATTTTATAATAACACAGCATGTGGTGACTTTGTCACATGATTTGAAGGTCTAATGGTGCTGAAGTAGGCTAAACAAACAAGCTGTAATAGCTGCGATCACAGAATCAGCACCACAGAAGCGGACAGCGACAGAATCGGAACTCAGCACCACGTGACATTGGAAAGCGACGCTCTCAGGTGCGGACATTCACCACTTGAACAATCTGACCGCAGGCCACTACTGAAGGAAAGGTTCCTGCACGAATGTAGTTTGCTAGACTGATTCAGCCATACTGACTTCTTCATCCAAACTTTAGAATTGTAAGTAATAGGGAATAAATTACAATGCGAAAATGATTGTTTACTGTTTATTATTAAGGCAATTGTTTAATAACAGTCAAATTATTTACATCTGTACAGAAAAAAAAAACATTCACCTTTTTAAATCATGCCTCAATTCTGTACCTAATACCCACATTTACACACTTAATCTATCTCAAACACAAGAAATCTGAACTGAAAACTATTTACCTCCCACCACCCCTGATTCCATATCAAGTTGTTAACTCAAGTAACTCTAACAATGTTGTATCTGTATGCAAACTTATCAATATCAACCAGAGTTGTTCCTCTTCCTCGTCTGTCTGTAAGAGACTCCCCCTCCCCAAGTCAACACAAAAGGAATTCCATCTAACATAAAATAAATGACATCTAAAACTCATGCAGAAACAAAATTTTATATGATATCAGTACTTTAGCCTCTTGTCACTCAGTGTCTGGCTGTAGTTACTGTAAATGTTCTGATTAAGTTATTTAGACCAAGGAATACAGAAATCTGATGTCCAATCCTCTAAATACTGATCAATATTAATCAAAAGAAATCAATCAATATCAAAACATAAAGATTTCAGAAAGTCAGAAAGGTCCGTCAAGTCTGACGCACAGACAACAGAGAGAAACAACAGTGTACAACTTTTCCATTTTTTTCTTTGGCTTGAATAACTTCTTCCCCTTCTCTCCTTCCCTCTCCAACCCAAAGTAACTATCTCACTCTGGTCACAGTGATAACTGGGCCGGGTCAGGCGCCTGCGCAGGATAGGCTGGGACAAGCTCCGTCCCCAAGGGGGTGTGGTCAGTAGCCTTTGCGGTGAGCATCTGATTAGCTCGTATGCGCTGGCAGATCTCAGCATAGCTTGGCTTCTTGGACTCCTAACCATTCACAACACAGGACCGTTCAGTACCCAGCATACACTACTTCTCTGGAAGACAGATGACTGCATCTCAATAGTCTCTTCTCCTTCCTCTGCACTGATGAGGTGAGGAAACCATTTTAGACTATTAGATGTAGCCATGCTGTGGTACATTCAACTTCACCATTTAAAAAAAACAACTATTAACCAGTTTTTCTCTGTAGTCTGTGAGTTGTCTCACCGCTGCTGGTCTGTTCCCCTTCGTGGTCTGAGGTTCTTTCGCGGTCTGACGAGCTGCTGTGGTTCTCTTGGGAGACACTACAGTTTCCTTTAGATTCCTGTGGGACAGCAATATAACACATAACACAACACAAACGTAACGTTAGCTTCCTGTGGGACAAGTCTGTAACTTTCTTCCCTAAAGTAATCCTACAAAACACATTGTGAAAGGAAGGAGATTGTACTCACTCTAGGGGGAGGGTTTTCTGAGGCAATGCTGTGATAGGCTGGAGGTCTTGTGATGTCACAGTGGTTGGTTCACTGGTACTGCTGCCTCTAACTGGACTCTGGAACAAGAAAAACAACCTTACAAGAAAGTAGAGGGAGTGTGTGAGTGTGTGTGACTCTTGGTTACCTTGTGGTTGCTGGTTGCCTTATGGATGTTGGTTGCTGTGGTAACTGTTGCTGTAGAAGCTGTAGCAAGGGGAAGTGGGGGGAAGCTATTGGGGCCGAGTTCCAGACTGGGAGACAAGGAGCGGGGGGGCGACTGGGGGGGCCCTCTCTAAACACACACACACACACTTATAAACAGGTTTATATGCACACAGATATACAGTACATATCCAGTACATATATTCATTTGTAACATATCATTGCAGAAAACACAACTTGTTCAACATGTTCAGGGTCCCATTTTGGTTCGTGAGCACTACTATCAAAACTGCTGGCTGAAATGATAGAAAACCTTTATAACACATCTTTAAGTACTTACAGAGTACTTGTCATCTCTTCTCCTCCTCTGACCAATGGGACCTCTCCTTCAGAGAGAGAGAAACATAATCTTCTTCAGTTCAGGTGGTACCTCAAAAAAATGTCTCACCCTTTTAGTCTCTAATGAAAATGAGTGATCAGGAAGAGACCCGTTTCTAAGGGCTGGAGGTCAGAGGTCACTACCTTCCTCTGTCAGTGCTGGGGGAGGACCCCGACCCCCCTCTCCCTCCACGTCGACCCCCATCTCCGTCCCTACGCCTGTTGCCTGGTAACCGTGGCCGACCCTGCCTGGGGGGTCCAGGGACGCATCCTATTGGTCCATCCTCCAGGAAGAAGGGGGGATCATCCAGAAGGCCCGGCCCCCTGTCGCCAGACAACCGCCTCTGGTCTCGCTGTCCCCTAATGGAGGAGAGAGGGAAACACAGATGTAAAAAATCACGTCACCACAATGTAACTACAACCATGCTTCCATCGTCAAGCAAAACACAGAAAGGGAGAGAGACAAAAAGAGAAAGCAAGAGAATGATAGCTTGGGAGAAGGAGAGAGATGTCTCTCCAGAACGAGAACGTGAGTGAGGAGTGTAGTACCTGAGTCTGTGTGAGGGGGATAGCTTGAAGCTGGGGCATCCTGGGAAGCCGTCCATGAAGCCAGAGAATGACGCCATCTGCTGGACAGAACAACAATGACACCAGGGAGAGAGAACGCTTGTGCCTGCGTGTGTGTATGTGTATGTCCACCTCACCATGACAGGGTCTGTGTATCCGGCCATGGCAGCCAAGCTCTGATTAGTCATTGTGTAGAGCTGTGGGAGGGGCTGCTGGAAAGTGGGCTGGGCGTAGTATGGGCTGTAAGGCTGCTGATTGGTGCAGGGGTCCATTGGGCAGGGCCTGTAGCCATTCTTTGGAGCGTAAGATGTGACTGCCATCACTTTGGCCTTGATTCGTGCCTAATGAATGAATTAACCAATCTTTTATCATGTGATTGCCACTTGTGTGGAAAAGTACTGTTTAGTAAAGGACCCGACACTCACCTTGATGGGTTTCCCCTGGAACGTCCTTACCTCCTCTCTTAGGTACTGGAACGCCTGGAAAACACACACACACACACACACACACACACACACACACACACACACACACACACACACACACACACACACACACACACACTGAGTGAAATCTGCAGCTCAATGAAATGTGCATGAATGTCTAGAGGATCAATTCCTCTCCTACCTGTCGTTAACCCCCCTAACCCCAGTCCCTCTTACCTGTCGTTAACCCCCCTAACCAGTATCTCCTACCTGTCTTTAACCCCCCTAACCTCAGTCTCTCCTACCTGTTGTTAACCCCCCCCCTCCTATCTGTCATTAACCCCCCTAACCTCAGTCTCTCCTACCTGTCGTTAACCCCCCTATCCCCAGTCCCTCCGACCTGTCGTTAACCCCCCTAACCTCAGTCTCTCCTACCTGTCGTTAACCCCCCTATCCCCAGTCCCTCCGACCTGTCGTTAACCCCCCTAACCTCAGTCTCTCCTACCTGTCGTTAACCCCCCCTAACCCCAGTCTCTCCTACCTGTCGTTAACCCCCCTATTCCCAGTCCCTCCTACCTGTCGTTAACCCCCCTAACCTCAGTCTCTCCTACCTGTCGTTAACCCCCCTAACCCCAGTCCCTCTTACCTGTCGTTAACCCCCCTAACCCCAGTCCCTCTTACCTGTCGTTAACCCCCCTAACCCCAGTCTCTCCTACCTGTCGTTAACCCCCCTATCCCCAGTCCCTCCTACCTGTCGTTAACCCCCCTAACCCCAGTCCCTCCGACCTGTCTTTAACCCCCCTAACCCCAGTCCCTCCTACCTGTCGTTAACCCCCCTAACCCCAGTCCCTCCGACCTGTCTTTAACCCCCCTAACCCCAGTCCCTCCTACCTGTCGTTAACCCCCCTAACCCCAGTCCCTCCGACCTGTCTTTAACCCCCCTAACCCCAGTCTCTCCCAGCTGTTCATTAACCCCCCTTAACCTCAGTCTCCAAGCAGTACCTGTTGAGCATCAGCCTCACTGTGGAAGGTGATGAACCAGTTGTCGTTCTGGGCAAACTCACAGCTCTGGATCCTGGGGAGGCTCTCACATGCAAACAGAGCCTTCACCTCCTGGTGTTTCAACAAGATAAACACACACAATGTCAGAACGATCAGACAGACAGACAGACAGGCAGGCAGGCAGGCAGGCAGGCAGGCAGGCAGGCAGACAGACAGGCAGGCAGGCAGGCAGGCAGGCAGGCAGGCAGGCAGACAAGCAGGCCAGACAGACAGGGCAGACAGAGGTTGTTTACAGTTAGTGCTGAGCCTTAAGTGCTTTTTGAGGTCGGTTTGTTTTCAGTTCGATAATTGAAAAAAATTATCACGTTTTTCAATTTTGGATATTTTTTGGGGACATTAAATGCACTGTGGGTTGAATGCTGTAGCAACACAGAATAAAACAATTAATAAAAGTACCATGATAAAAACCATACTAGAACGTTCAATTGAACGAATGCTGTACTGTACTGAACGTCAAGTTGAAAAACGGGGAGGGGCTGGGTTGTGACTTCAAAATGCACCTCTGCCCTTTAAACACGTCAGTCGTTGTTTTAAGCCACACCCACCGAACGGAGCAAAAGTACCTCAAAATCTTTTCGAGAATGTTTTGGGGAAACGTGTCCCAAAATATCAAACGTTCCAGCAAACTGAACACAGATGTATCTCTAGAGAAACTGAGCACTGAAAAAAACATAACTAAATGGAATTCAAAATAATTGAACCGATGTCGGTCAAATAGTTGTTTAAAAACAACAAATTCTTACCTCTGGGGGTGTGGTCTCTGGGACCTCTCGGAGGATGACGATACAGCGACCCCGATTTGGCCGTACCTTCTGCCCACATTCTGCCACCTCCACCAGTGGCAATGCTACAAGCCAATCAGGAGAGAGAACACGGTCAGCGCCCTTCCGCCAAGTAAACATCTTACCCAATCAGGTATACCAGTGGTTTCCAAACATTTTACAGTCCCGTAACTCTTCAAACATTCAACCTCCAGCTGCGTACACCCTATAGCACCAGGGTTGTTTTTTTGCCATCATTGTAAGCCTGCCCCACACACACACACACACACACACACACACACACACACACACACACACACACACACACACACTTGTTAAACATAAGAATGAGTGAGCGTTTTTGTCACAACCTGGCTAGTTGGGAAGTGACAAAGAGCTCTTATAGGACCAGGGCACAAATAATAATAATCAATAATCTTGCTGTTTATTTCGCCATCTTACATATAAAACCTTATTTGTTCATCAAAAGTTGTGAATAACTCACCACAGGTTAATGAGAAGGGTGTGCTTGAAAGGATGCACATAAAGCTACAATGTTGTGTTGTATTGGAGAGAGTCTCAGTCTTAAATCATTTTCCACACACAGTCTGTGCCTATATTTAGTTATGCTAGTGAGGGCGGAGAACCCATTCTCACATAGGTACGTGGTTGCAAAGGGCATCAGTGTCTTAACAGCACGATTTGCCAAGGCAGGATACTCTGAGCGCAGCCCAATCCAGAAATCTGGCAGTGGCTTCTGATTAAATTACATTTTCACAGAACTGCTTGTTGCAATTTCGATGAGGCTCTCTTGTTCAGATATCGGTAAGTGGGCTGGAGGCAGGGCATGAAAGGGATAATGAGAATCCAGTTGTTTGTGTCGTCCGTTTCAGGAAAGTACCTGCATAATTGCACACCCAACTCACTCAGGTGCTTCGCTATATGACATTTGACATTGTCCGTAAGCTTGAGTTCATTTGCACACAAAAAAATCATACAGTGATGGAAAGACCCGTGTGTTGTCCTTGTTAATGCAGACAGAAAAGAGCTCCAACTTCTTAAATCACAGCCTCAATTGCGTCCCGCACATTGAATATAGTTGCGGAGAGTTCCTGCAATCCTAGATTCAGATTATTCAGGCGAGAAAAAACATCACCCAGATAGGCCAGTCGTGTGAGAAACTCGTCATCATACAAGCGGTCAGACAAGTGAAAATTTTGGTCAGTAAAGAAAAGTTTAAGCTCGTCTCTCAACTAAAAAAAAAACATGTCAATACTTTGCCTCTTGATAACCAGCGCACTTCTGTATGTTGTAAAAGTGTTACATGGTCGCTGCCCATATCATTGCATAGTACAGAAAATACATGAGTGGCCTTGCTTTAATGAAGTGAACCATTTTCACTGTAGTGTACAAAACGTCTTTCAAGCTGTCAGGCATTTCCTTGGCAGCAAGAGCCTCTTGGTGGATGCTGCAGTGTACCCAAGTGGCGTCGGGAGCAACTGTTTCCACTCCTCTATGTCTCCCTATTATGGCTTTTGTACCATCAATACAGATACCAACATGAGCAGCAGCTACGTTTGGCTACATAGTGGAATTTCCACGAGAGAGTAGCGGTTAATGTGATTGGATGTTAATTATTTGACTAGGCTACCTGTATTTGACAATGTGTTGTTATTTCGCTGAACACTAGATGGTTTAATTTTATTTTGGGCAGTGAAATGAGGTTACTCAGGCGAGAAAAAAACCTCATCCAAATGTATAGCCCCATTGGAAAATATAAATGGACTGTTTGACTTTTTTAGCCCAAATAAATGCTTCACAGAGTTCAAGTAACAGACACATCTCAACATCAACTGTTCAGATGAGACTGTGTGAACAAGGCCTTCATGGTCGAATTGCTGTAAAGGAATCACTACTAAAAGGACACCAATAATAAGAAGAGACTTGCTTGGGCCAAGAAACACGAGCAATGGAAACTAGACCGGTGAAAATGTGTCCTTTGGTCCGGAGTCCAAATTGGAGATTTTTGGTTCCAATCTCCGTTTCTTTGTGAGACGCTGTGTGGGTGAACGGATGATCTCCATATGTGCATTTCCCACCGTAAAGCATGGAGGAGGTGTTATGGTGTGGGGGTGCTTTGCTGGTGACACTGTCAATTATTTATTTAGAATTCAAGGCACACTTAACAAGCATGGCTACCACAGCATTCTGCAACAATACGCCATCCCATCTGGTTTGGCCTTAGTGGGACTATAATTTGTTTTCAACAGGACAATGACCCAACACACCTCCAACCTGTGTAAGAGCTATTTTACCAAGAAGGAGAGTGCTGCATCAGATGACCCGGCCTCCACAGTCCCCCGACCACAACCAAATTGAGATGGTTTGGGATGAGTCGGACCGCAGAATGAAGGAAAAGCAGCCAACAAGTGCTCAGCATATGTGGGAACTCCTTCAAGACTGTTGGAAAAGCATTCCAGGTGAAGCTGGTTGAGAGAATGCCAAGAGGTTGCAAAGCTGTCATCAAGGCAAAGGGAGCCTATTTGAAGAATCTCAAATATAAAATATATTTTGATTTGTTTAACACTTTTTTGGTTACTACAGATTCCATATGTGTTATTTCATAGTTTTGATGTCTTCACTATTATTCCACAATGTAGAAAATAGTAAAAATAAAGAAAAACCCTTGAATGAGTAGGTGTTCTAAAACTTTTGACCGTTGGTGTAAACACACAAAAACTTAAGTTAACTCACACTTGAGGACGTCAGAGATGAGCTCCAAGTCCGTGCTGAGCTTCTTGATGTGGTCGAGGTTGGCAAGCGTTGTTATGGGAACGTACTGATCACAGTCCATCTGGGAGACGAGGTAGAGGTCATTGGCCAGGTTCTCCCTGAGGGGACATCAGCCAATCAGAAAACAAACCTTACTGCCCACTGACCAATCAGAAACGACCCTCACTGCCCACTGACCAATCACACAGACGTACCGTGACAGACAGGACTCCAGTGAGGTCTTCAGCTGCGCCATGAGCTCCTCTGAAAGCAACAACATTAAAAACATATGTTTGTATCAGACATCATCTGTTTGACCAGCCAGTTATGTTGGTACCTGACACACAGCTATCCTGGACCAGGCCATTGGCTGACGGGTTTCCCATGGTGACCACCGGAAATTCTACACCGCCCGGTTCCAGCTGAGCCTCGCCCACCTCCTCCAGGTCATATCCCTGCTCATACCCTGAGGACCAATCAGGTAGTGACGTTTACTAGACAGACACTAAAATAAGCCAAAGAAGAAGGCAGCGGACCCAGCAGCTGCCTCCCCCTCTGGATTAAGGGCTAGGCGTTGTTTTATATTCACTCTACTACCGCATGCTTACCTTCCTGGTTGTCAAGGTGACTGGTCACCGCCAGCCATGATTGGAGGGCGTCAGTGTAGACAAGGCCTGAGGGGTCCAGGCTAAGTGTGTGATTGGCCCATACTTGAGCGTTTGGGTTCAGCTCAGAGACCGGGGTGGATTCCTGCAAGGGAACACACACACCCAAGGTCAGTGTCTTCAAAAACTAGAAAACTTCTATAGTGTGTGTGTGTACTCCTCTGCTCCTGCCAGGTCTCAACTGGATCAATCGTGATCAGAACAGAACTTTTTAACTCACATGAATAGAGATGTGCGTTTGCTCATCCCTACAGTTGATAGACACACATGGCTGAAGTACTCACAGGCTGGTGGTGAGGGTACTATTCTCAGAGACAAGAGTCCTGGGGCAGCAGAGTGCTGCAGGTGGTGTAGGCCATGGATCTAGGGGGTTGCTCCTCCTTATAGCCCTCCTCGCCTTCACCCTGGCTGGGCACCATACCCTAGAACCATCCTACACAGCCCTCGTGCAACCCTGGCCCTAAATGCATCCAGGGAGAGGGGTAGAGGCCCGAGACGGTGGGGTCCAGGTCCTCCCCATGCAGCTCTGACACCATGTCCATCATGCCACGCTCTTCAGTCTGACCTCTAAGCCCCACAGAGCCCGTCTCTATGGTAACAGTCAATGACCTCTGACCCAGACACTGTATCTGGTAAGACGGGTTGGAGGTGTAAACATCAATCTGATCATGCTCCACCCCCAGCAAAACAGTTCACAGCAGATCAGTTATCGCCGTGGTAACCGAAGGTCAGGGGCTCCTCACTACTGTCAATGTGTGTCCCTATACTACTGTCAATGTGTGTCCCTATACTACTGTCAATGTGTGTCCCTATACTAGTGTCAATGTGTGTCCCTATACTAGTGTCAATGTGTGTCCCTATACTAGTGTCAATGTGTGTCCCTATACTACCGTCAATGTGTGTCCCTATACTACTGTCAATGTGTGTCCCTATACTACTCTAAACACACTACTGAGGCTATCTGTTGCAACACATGTCTCTGGGAGGGATATTCTTAGACAGCGTTCTGCAGTCAGTGGGTTCAGTTCCTCTCACTGAACTCACTCTCCCATCACTCCCCTCCGACCCTACAGAGGAAGGTTGAAGAACCTTTACAGGGCGGTAAGTTAGTGTCCTCACTAGGCAGGTCCTGAGGGACAGGAGTAGAGCCTCCTCTTTCCTCAGAGAGATGCTTTCTGCGTCCTCCTCACAGTCCTGAGAAAGATGGGCACTCGGCTCTGTCCTCACAACCCTGAGGAAGATGGGCACTCGGCTCTGTCCTCACAACCCTGAGGAAGATGGGCACTCGGCTCTGTCCTCACAACCCTGAGGAAGATGGGCACTCGGCTCTGTCCTCACAACCCTGAGGAAGATGGCTAATCCCTCTGGTGGGGCTCAGTGAGCTCTGAGTCATCAGCAGGGCTCCTGTTATTTCCAGGAGGTTTGACATTATCCCCATCAGGTCTCCCAGTATGCACATGGGTTATGTTTTGGTCAGGCTTGGTGCTGCGATCAGAAGTAGTATCATACGGATCAAGTTTTGTTTCAGCTTCATGTTCCACATCCACTGGTCTAAGGTCAGATTTGAATGAGTAGACAGTAAAGTCCATGGGTAGAGACACTGCATAGACTGGGTAGACTGTCGATAGTGAGTGTGGAGACTGGTGATACCTCTGTTAGTGTGGTTTCCACTGTCCTGCTGAGCATGGTCTCCTCCTCCATCTCTCCTCTCAGCCTCTCACTGATCATACTTACTGAGAAAGCCTGGTATATCTCCCGCCCCTCCATCTCCTCTACACATGTAGCTTCATTCACTGCCCCAAGCAGGGGGCTGGAGTTGGGACTAGGACTAGAGCTAGGGCTGGGTGTGAGCTGCTCCTCTGTAAGGGTAGGGTCAGGGGGGCAGGGGTCTGTGGGGGTGGGGATTTTGCATTTTCTCTTTTCTGGCTGCTGTCAACTTCTCTTTTCTGTGGGCATAGAACCTCTTTTCTTACCACACCCTCTTTCCCCCTGGCGTGATGTCAGCTCAAGTATGTCGGGAGCTGTAATGTCTCCAGTTAACAGCAGGGTTCTGGCGTCTCCGGGGGCGATGGGGCTGTCCTGTTGTAATGCCTGAGGGTCCTCATAGCTTCTCCAGAGAAGGTCCGGCAGAGCTGGTGCCACGGGAGGCTCACAATAGGATTGGTCAAAAGCTGCTGGTTTCAATGTTTGTGATTGGTTGATGGGTGTAAATTCAACTGTTTGTGAACTGGTCAGAAGCCATGGGTTCAGAAGCCTTGGGTTCTGTTATGTGCCATAGGTCAGGCGTATGCAGATTTCTCTCTGTGATTGGTCATTGGCTGTAGGTTCCTCTGAATGTGATTGGACAGCTGTAGGTTCTTCGAAGTGCGATTGAATAAAGGATCATTGTTCCGCTGTCTGCGATTGGTCAGTGTCGAGGTCTTATGCGTCGATGGAGCAGACGCTGTAGAAGCTCTGAGTTCTGGGCCTGAAACCTCGCCCCAGGGGTTCCCTGACGACACAGTATTCCTCATCAATCCGCCCCTGACGACACAGTATTCCTCATCAATCCGCCCCTGACGACACAGTATTCCTCATCAATCCGCCACTAAATTGAGGTAATCCCCCCAGCTCTGACTTCATACAGCTGGTGAGTTGGGGATGTCTTGACCAGGCGGGTTCCCCAACCCTCTGTCTCTTCCTGGCCAGGGTCCAGGGTACGGCTGAACCAGGTATCCCCAAACACGTCATTCTCTGCTATCCTCTGTCTCACTGGGCTCTCAATTGTGTTCACTATTTTCTGTCTTTCTGGGTTCTCCATGGTGTTCTCTGTTTGGGTGGGTTCTCCATGGTGTTCTCTGTTTGGGTGGGTTCTCAATGGTCTTCTCTGTCCTCTGGCTGGCTGGGTTCTGCATGGCGTTCTCCATCTGTCTTGCTAGGTTCTAAAATGTCTTCATCTTCTGTTTGTGTGGGTTCTGCATGGTGTTCTCTATCCTTTGTCTAGGTGAATTCTCCATGCTGTTCTCTGCTATCTTCTGTTTTAATTGGCTCTCCACACCCTCCATATACAGAACATTCTCACAGCTGGCCTTGGCAGTGTTTGTGTGTGGCACTCCTGCCTCCATGGAGTCTATGTGTGTATTGGTCAGTGTGACCATGCCGGGGCCTGCGGAGGCGTTAATAATAGCAGGTTCCTCCTCCTGTGAGTGTTCTGGACTGAGTGGCCCCGACTCCGCTACCTCTCGCCATGGGGCCTGTCGACACGTTGTCTTGGATGACATTGTTCTTCTTCTCCTGTTCCTGAATCTTCCATTTGGCTGGTCCGTCTGGCACACAAGTGTGTTGAGCCAGTTGGTCAGATACATGTTGAGCCAGGCCAATAGCATGTGACCCATCCTGGTTCTTGCATCCTAGCCCCTCTAGGCTTGATAAACTGAAGCAGCCTGGTCCTATCACTCAGCAGGCCTGGGCTCAGCTCCTTACTGCAGCAGCACTCATCTTCACTACAAGCCTCTACAACAGCCAAGCACCTCACCAACACTCAGACCCAGATCCTCTCATTAGCTCATCTCACACAGAAAGAGGACTGTAACTATCAATCACTTTCCCCTGCTCTTCTCATGCTTTCCTCCTCCCCTGCCCAGAACAGCACATGTAAAAGGAGCTCACATGTCCCTACCACTCAAGAGAGCCCCCCAGTGTGTGGTTATAGTTGGAATAGGCACATGGCCAGACGAGCACCAATGCAAGAGCAGAGGAAGCCACCCCCCTTTCTCTCCGTCTCCCTCCCTCTGTCCCTATTAGGTTCTCTCGTTCACGTTCACTCTTGCCTATTCGGCTTACTCACTTTCTCGCTCTCTCTCCCCCTGCAAGGCCACTACAGAAGGCATGCCTAGACTGTGACTCTATGGCTAAATACCCACTGAAGCTCTGAGCAGCAGGAGGGATGAAATAGTTCTGGGTGTATATGGGATGTATGCTAGTGTGTGTGTACTAATGAACAATCTGAACAACACATCAAGTCACAAACAACTGCACAATCCTTGTGACAATCTGCAACGTAGGTCTTGTATCTAATGATTAGAGCTAGGAGGTTTTTACTGGTCAGGTCACATAGCTGAGAAACATGTTATCTACTATGCCAGACCCAAAAAGCTGTGTGTGTGAGTAAAGAGCTTCAGTGACAGTACTGTACCAGGTGTTGACGCTCCAGACCGAGGTGGTGTGACCACGTCTCCCGCGTTAGCAGCACCGGAGGCTCAGCTGGGACAGCCGACTCCTGGTCTGACGTCATGTGACGTCTGAACTCCTCTCAGGGATGTGTGCTGCTGCTCAACAGGGAAGCTGGTTGGGGGATATATCTAAACTCAGCAAAAAAATAAACATCCATTTTTCAGCACCCTATCTTTCAAAGATAATTCGTAAAAATCCAAATAACTTCACAGATCTTCATTGTAAAGGGTTTAAACACTGTTTCCCATGCTTGGTTCAATGAACCATAAACAATTAAAGAACATGCACCTGTGGAACGGTCATTAAGACACTAATAGCTTACAGACGGTAGGCAATTAAGGTCACAGTTATGAAAACTTATGACACTAAAGAGGCCTTTCTACTGACTCTGAAAAACACCAAAAGAAAGATGCCTGGGGTTCCTGCTCATCTGCATGAACGTGCCTTAGGCATGCTGCAAGGTGGCATGAGGACTGCAGATGTGGCCAGGGCAATAAATTGCAATGTCCGTACTGTGAGACGCCTAAGACAGCACTACAGGGAGACAGGACGGACAGCTGATCGTCCTCGCATTGGCAGACCTTGTGTAACAACACCTGCACAGGATTGGTACATCCGAACATCACACCTGCATGACAGGTACAGGATGGTCTACAACAACTTCCCGAGTTACACCAGGAACGCACAATCCCTCCATCAGTGCTCAGACTGTCCGCAATAGGCTGAGAGAGGCTGGACTGAGGGCTTGTAGGCCTGTTGTAAGGTAGGTCCTCACCAGACATCACCGGCAACAACGTCGCCTATGGGCACAAACCCACCGTCACTGAACCAGACAGGACTGGCAAAAAGTGCTCTTCACTGACGAGTCGCGGTTTTGTCTCACCAGGGGTGATGGTTGGAGTCACGTTTATCATCAAAGGAATGAGCGTTACACCGAGGCCTGTACTCTGGAGCGGGATCGATTTGGAGGTGTAGAGTTCGTCATGGTCTGAGCTTGTTGTCATTGCAGGCCATCTCAACGCTGTGCATAACAGGGAAGACATCCTCCTCCCTCATGTGGTACCCTTCCTGCAGGCTCATCCTGACATGACCCTCCAGCATGACAATGCCACCATCCACACTGCTCGTTCTGTGCGTAATTTCCTGCAAGGAATGTCAGTGTTCTGCCATGGCCAGCGAAGAGCCCGGATCTCAATCCCATTGAGCACGTCTGGGACCTGTTGGATCGGAGGGCGAGGGCTAGGGCCATTTAACCAAGAAATGTCCGGGAACTTGCAGGTGCCTTGGTGGAAGAGTGGGGTAACATCTCACAGCCAGGACTGGCGTATCTGGTGAAGTCCATGAGGAGGAAATGCACTGCAGTACTTAATGCAGCTGGTGGCCACACCAGATACTGACTGTTACTTTTGATTTGGACCCCTCTTTGTTCAGGGACACATTATTCCATTTCTGTTAGTCACATGTCTGTGGAACGTGTTCAGTTTATGTCTCAGTTGATGAATCTTGTAATGTTCACACAAATATTTACACATGTTAAGTTTGCTGAAAATAAACACAGTTGACAGTAAGAGGACATTTCTTTTTTTGCTGAGTTTATATGTGTATATACAGTGCCTTCGGGAAAGTATTCAGACCCCATTTTGTTGCGTTATAGCCTTATTCTAAAATGGATTAACTAAAATAAAAATCCTCAGAAATGTACACAACACCCAATATTGACAGAGTGAAAAATGTTTTTTTTTAATTACATTTTTGAAAATTGAAATTTCTTCTTTACATGAGTATTCAGACCCTTTGCTATGAGACTAGGAATTGAGCTCTGTTGCATCCTGTTTCCATTGATCATCCTTGAGATGTTTCTACAACTTGATTGGAGTCCACCTGTGTTAAATTAAATTGATTGGACATGATTTGGAAAGGCACCTGTCTATATAAGGTCCCACAGTTGACAGTGCATGTCAGAGCAAAAACCAAGCCATAAGGTCGAAGTAATTGTCCATAGAGTTCTGAGACAGGATTATGTCGAAGCACAGATCTGGGGAAGGGTACCAAAACATTTCTGCAGCATTGAAGGTCCCCAAGAAGGTTCACTTTCCAAAGGTACAATGACCATAAGCACATAGGCAAGACAATTCAGGAGTGGCTTCGGGACAAGTCTCTGAATGCCCTTAACTGGCCCAGCCAGAGCCCGGACTTCCGATCGAACATCTCTGGACAGACCTGAAAATAGCTGTGCCGCGACGCTCCTGATCCAACCTGACAGAGCTTGTGAGGATCTGTAGAGAAGAATGGGAGAAACTTCCCAATACAGGTGTGCCAAGCTTGTAATGTCATACCCAACAAGACTCGAGGCTGTAATCCCTGCCAAAGGTACTGAGTACTGAGTAAACGGTCTGAAACCTTATGTAAATGTTTTTGCAAAAAATTATAAAACCTGTTTTTGCTTTGTCATTATGGGGTATTTGTGTGTCATGACGTTGGCCTGTGGGTGAGGTTTATGACCCCCCCCCCCCCATAAATACCTTTCTCCCTTTCTTCTCTCTTGACTCTCTACAGTAGGACTCTTGAAAAGCCTTTGTTAAACATAGAGAGTCTGGGAACATCAAAAGGTGGGGGGGAAAGGACCCATATTTCGGTAATCCAACCAGCTGAAAATATGCGTTGGTACTAAATGAATATGATGCCAGATCAGTTGGAGTCTGAGACATTATTACTGATGATAGGACGACAAACTGTATCTTGGAAAGTCTACACATTATAGTTATCGGATTCACATGGAATTGTTGTGAAATTTAAATGTTTAAATATGAAACTATTTGTGAAAAGATTAAATGTAATTTAGCTTCTTAATGAGAGCACGGTTTGTCATAGAGTAAACTATGCTCAACTCAGTGGCTCTGCCCATGTGAACCGACATTGGTTATAAACTATGAAACACGCCGTTCTCTCCACTCCTATATAAAGCCCTTGACGAAAATGTAACTTTCTGTTCCAAGGACGTAAGGACTTCCGGTCCCCGCGTTGAAAGGACAAAGATCACCTACAGAACTAAGCCAACCTCAGCGTGAGCTCTGGTTGAAAGACAAGAACCTAACGAAATTAGCATCGAATCTCAATGTGAAGGTGACGACCGAAGGATGAATTTCGACTATACCAGCCAGAATATAGCATGAGCTTAAAAGTATGGCAACTTGGTATGAACTTTGAACTCTTATTCACTAAAGAAGTGATACCTCCTAGCCGTCGCGTTAGCACAGCAACTGTAGACGTGGGCTAGGAGAGGACGGACAGAGTAACTGTTCTACCACACGACGACGGTACTACCAAGTATCCATTCTACCACCAGAGATCCATGCTGGACAAACCGGCCTTCCATCGACGACCAATCTAACGAAGCGCAGCTCAGAGTAAATATTTATTACATTCTCCTTTTTCAAATGGGCGGTAATTTAGAATGCATAATATATATTATACTATATACTATATTTACGATAGCACAGCTTCTCCCTTTGTTACTCAGTCTTCCCGCTCTTTCACTCAAACCCCCGTTTTCTTTGTGTAACCAGCCGCTATATCGGCTACGTTCACCAGGTCCGTCAATGTATGATTCATTCTGTGTATATGTAATTCTGTGTGATTAGTTAGGTATTTAGTAAATAAATAATTAAACCAAATGTTGTATTGCTAATTCAACTTGTTAGCCAGGGTTCGTGAAGATAACCAAGAATTTACCACTTTCAGATGAGACAATTAAATATTGACTGCTATTGATGTAAAAGATTACCAGGTCTTTAAGAGTTTATTCGGAAGATAGCAGCTCTATAAACATTCTTTCGTGGTGCCCCGACTTTCTAGTTAATTATTTACATGATTAGCTTAATCAGGTAATATTAATTACAGAGAAATTATTTTATAGAATAGCATGTCATATCACTTAATCCGGCATAGCCAAATACACAACATGTGTGTAGAATCAATACAGTACCAATCAAAAGTTTGGACACACCTACTCATTCAAGGGTTTTTCTTATGTGGTAACTCCTTCAAGACTGTTGGAAAATAATTGCAGGTGAAGCTGGTTGAGAGAATGCCAAGAGTGTGCAAAGCTGTCATCAAAGTATTGAAGAATTTAATATATTTTGATTTGTTTAACACCTTTTGGTTACTACATGATTCCACATGTGTTATTTCATAGTTTTGATGTATTCACTATTATTCTACAATGTAGAAAATAGTACAAATAAAGAAACCCTGGACTGAGTAGGTGTGTCCAAACTTTCGCCTGGTACTGTGTGTGGGGGGAGCATAAATATAAACACAACATGTAAAGTGTTGGTCCAATGAGCTGAAATAAAAATCCCAGAAATGTTCCATATGCACAAAAAGCTTATTTCACTCAAATGGTGTGCACAAATTTGTCTACATCCCTGCTAGTGAACATGTTTTCTTTGCCAAGATAATCCATCCACCTGACAGGTTTGGCATATCAAGAAGCTGATTAAACAGTATGATCATTACACAGGTGCACCCTGTGCTGGGAACAATAACAGGTAACTTTTGTCACAATGCCACAGATGTCCCAAGTTGAGGGAAAGTGCAATTGGCATGCTAACTGCAAGAATGCCCACCAGAGCTGTTGCCAGATAATTTAATGTTCATTTCTCTACCATAAGCCGCCTCCAACGTCATTTTAGAGAATTTGGCAGTATGTTCAACTAGCCTCACAACCGAAGACCACGTGTAACCAAGCCAGTCCAGGACCTCCACATCCGGCTTTCTTCACCTGCGGGATCGTCTGAGGGAGTGCTGAGGAGTATTTATTTCTGTAATAAAGCTCTTTTGTGTGGAAAAACTCATTCTGATTGGCTGGGCCTGGCTCCCCAGTGGGTGGGCCTATGCCCTATCAGGCCCACCCATGGCTGCGCTTTATTACAATTGACTGATTTCCTTATATTAATTGTAACTCAGTAAAGTATTTGAATCTTTTAAAATCAATTTTTGTTCAGTATGAATAGAGAGGAGAATGTGCTTAACCAGTGCAGGCCGCAGACACAATCTACTAATTCAGGCTCTGGACATCTGACTGCAAGTTACCAGACACTGACAGCTGACTATGAACTCTGTACAGGGAAATGAGACGTACAGTTAGTTGCCTGCCTATGAAGCTTGTTGCACCACATTTGCAGACAGATTTTGAAAGATCAGTCAGTGACACAGTTGGCTTTGTGAGAGCATTCATGTCAATTTGGACTAAGGGCTCTAGTCAATCTGTAAAGCTGACGCGTTACAGATTCCGCGATATAAATTGTTAAGTCATTTACGATTGAACCTAAATATGCGTTTAACGTGAATGTAGTTTCCGCTAAAGCAGCAACATTGCATTTAAGTTTCAATCACGCTGTAAAGCGGATTTCCGTGATGCGGTTTGAATAGAGCGCTTGTTTGACTAATAACGTTACATATAATTTGGGCGAGGGAATTTTTGTGACTAGCCTACATAAGATGACTAAATAGCTAAAGTTAACTTTGCAAAATAGAGGTCGATAACATGCCAGCATTAGCTAATGGTGAGCTGCCACTTGCCAGCACATGACTCATTCACCTGGGGCGTATTCATTACGCCGAATATGTTGCAAAAGTTTCTAAAACGGAAGCAACCGGGACGAAACGTGGAGTGACATATAGCGGCTGTATTTATGCAATGGTAAATTCATTTTCCGTTTTGCGACGGTTTGGACAAATAATTACACCCCTGATTGGCCCTGTAGCGAAAACAGCTGACGTTAGCTAACTAGCGGTAACTACTTACTGTCCACATTGACATTAACCTAGCTAGTTAGTCACCGTCAACGAATGTTAGTACCCAGTGGCCGTTGCTTAATCTGGCAAAGTTAGCTAGATAGGTGCGCATCCAACTAGCCATATATAATGTAGCTAATTACAGTAACAAAATAAACCAGCAGGGACAAGTTTCTTTGATCGGTTCACAACATATGGTGAGAATAACAATGATGTATCAGCTAACGTTAACGTTCACAGTCATTGACCAAATAATTTATTGAAACAGTTTGCTTTGCGAACTAACGTTACATAGGCAAAGCAACTCACCTGGCCAATGTTGGCTAATATTCTCCTCTGCATACGATGTTAGCTAGTTTAGCCGTGTGTGTTGCTTTTCAGACCGCCCGTCAAGTCTACCTCCTCCAAAATGACATGTAAACAAAACGTTTCAGTAACCATGGGCACCAACAGCCTACGGAGAGCAAAAAAAATCGATATTATTTTTAAAGGTTAAGTTTGTGTTAACGAACAATCTGAGGAATTTGAAAAATGTTTGTTTAAATTAGCAAACATTTATATTCGAAAAAAATCTCTGAACTTCTTTGCATTATTTTCAGGTGTAACCAGCAGATCCGACTCGCTTGTGACCATTAGCACTCGTTCATTCTTCTCTGTGTAACAATTGGGATGATGGGCCAATTCGGAGTACAATGTATTTCTGCTCCCTGGATTGGGGTACATTTTCCCGAGCCATATCTCGCGCCGGATCCGTGGTGTTTTAATCTACACAGGAAGATTGTCCGACCAGCTGTAAACCATAAGGTCGGATCTGCTGCCTATGGCAGGTCTGGAATGTTGGCTGATAGAGAGGTTTGAATAATTAATACAAATGACAGATTTCAATAATGTTTATTTCTGAACATACAGTACACGACTGACATAATAAGATACACCATTCATTCACCACAAAATGAAATGAAAAAACATAAATCACTCAACAGTTATAGTGATAAAGCGTAGAAAGGTTTTCCCCTAATATTCCTTGGTGATAGTAAGCAGTGAACATCTATTGTTTCAACCTGGGCAGGGGATTGTACACATTAAAGTGCCATCTAGACTATTTTAAAGTAGGGTCCCAGTGGTAAGCATTTTCACAAAGTAGGAGTCCATAGGGCCCCTCAGGAGGAGGCCATACTCAGAAGGGTCCCTCAGGAGGAGGCCATACTCAGAAGGGCCCCTCAGGAGGAGGCCATACTCAGAAGGGTTCCTCAGGAGGAGGCCATACTCAGAAGGGTCCCTCAGGAGGGTCCCAGCGGTATGATCAGTAGGGTCCCTCAGGAGGAGTTATAGTCCGTATGGTCCCAGTAGTATGCTCAGTAGGGCCCCTCAGGAGGAGTTCATACTCCAGTAGATGGTATTGAATAGCAGGCAGGACATAGTGAAGGCCATGCGAGGAGTACGAGTCGATCAAGTAGGTGTAGCTAAGTAGCAGGTCCACGTTCTGCCGCACCAGCCGTTGTCGGTGGAGACATGTCCCCTCGGTTGAGGGGGGGGGGGGGGGGGTCCCTCAGGGTTCTGGGGTGGAGTTCCGTGGGAGTTTGACAGATGGGGGAACAGGGTCCACTTGATGTCATTGCCGTGGAAACAGCCGTCGAAGGCCATGGCCTGGCTGGCGTTATAAGAGGTTGGGAGCTGAATGGGGGGACAGACACGCACACATATAGAATACATCTCGATACACTGTGTGGATCATATAGAACATACTAGGAAAGAAACTTGTGGTGATTTCATGGAGTCATAATTTCTCATATCTAAACACTAGAGAGCAGTGTGGTGTAGAGAGAATACTCTCTCAACAAATATCCTGGAAATTAATGACCTCTGACCTTTCCTCTATTCAGTCGTCTCATGTCCTCTAGCATAGAACAGTAGTTGACAGCAGCGTATTCTATCACTGACAGGAACACAGACAGGAAGCTGGTCCATAGGTAGATGTCCACCACCTTCACGTTAGGACACCTGAATCACACACACATGCAGTGTACACACGCACACACACACACAAACAAACACGCATGCAGGCACACACACACAATTACACTTACTTGTGGCATGGAGGAGGACACCCCAGTAATGATGGTGGACATGGTCAGTACTGTAGTGATAACTGAAGGAAGAGGACATGTGTGTGGGGGGAGGGGGACAGCAGGTGTGTTAGGACTCACTTCTGTCATCATGAAGTGCTTTGAGAGAATCACATCACCTCTACCTTACCTGACACCCTAGACCCACTTCAATTTGCTTACCGCCCCAATAGATCCAAAGACGATGCATTCACCATCGCACTGCACACTGCCCTATCCCTTCTGGACAAGAGGAATACCTATGTAAGAATGCTGTTCATGAACTATAGCTTAGCATTCAAAACCATAGTACCCTCAAAGGTCATCATTAAGTTCAAGGCCCTGGGTCTGAACCCCGCCCTGTGCAACTGGGTCCTGGACTTCCTGACGGGCCGCTCCCAGTTGGTGAACGTAGGAAACAACTGCTTCACTTCGCTAATCCTCAACACTGGGGCCCCACAAGGATGCGTACTCAGCCCCCTCTTGTACTCCCTGTTCACCCATGACTGCGTGGCCACGCACACCTCCAACTCTATCATCAAGTTTGCAGATGACACAACATTAGTAGGCCTGATTACCAACAATGATGATACATCGTACAGGGAGGAGGTGTGGGCCCTGGGAATGTGGTGCCAGGAAAATAACCTCTCACCCAACATCAACAAAACAAAGGAGCTGATTGTGGACTTCAGGAAACAGCAGAGGTAACATCTCCCTATCCACATCTACGGGACCACAGTGGAGAATGTGGTAAGCTTTGAGTTCCTCGGCGTACACATCACTGACAAACTGAAATTGTCCACCCACACAGACAGTGTGGTGAAGAAGGCGCAACAGCACCTCTTCAACATCAGGACATTGTCTTGGCACCTAAAACCCTCACAAACTTTTACAGATGCACAACTGAGAGCATCCTGTCAGGCTGTATCACTGTCTGGTATGACAACTGCACCGCCCGCAACTGCAGGGCTCTCCAGAAGGTGGTGCGGTCTGCCCAACGCATCACCGGGGGCAAAATACCTGCCCTCCAGGACACCTACACCACCCAATGTCACAGGAAGGCCAAAAAGATCATTGAGGACAACAACCACCCTAGCCACTGCCTGTTCACCCCACTATCATCCAGAAGGCGAGGTCAGTACAGGTGCATCAAAGCTGGGGCCGAGAGACTGAAAAACAGCTTTTATCTCAAGGCCTCAAATAGCCATCACTAGCACATTAGAGGCTGTTGCCCTATATACATAGACTTGAAATCACTGGCCGCTTTAATAATGGTACACTAGTCACTTTAATAATGTTGACATATTTTGCATTACTCATCTCATATGAATATACTGTATTCTGTCCTATTCTACTGTATCTTAGTCTATGTCGCTCTGACATTGCTCCATTCCTTTACTTAGATTTGTGTGTATTGTTGTGAAATTGTTAGAGATTATTTGTTAGATATTACTGCACTTTTGGCGCTAGAAACACAAGACCTCTGAGATGCATCTGCTAAACACGTGTATGGGACAAATTCAATTGGATTTGATTGGATTTGGATTTAAATTGGATTTGAGATCTCTAAAGGGAGAGGTCTGTGTGGGGGACAGCAGGCGTGTAAGGTTGGATAGCTCTAATTTTGTATTTATTTATTTAACCTTTATTTAACTAGGCAAGTCAGTTAAGAACAATTTCTTATTTTCAATGACGGCCTACACTGGCCAAACCCGGACGACTCTTTGCCAATTGTGCGCCGCCCTATGTGACTCCCAATCACAGCCAGTTGTGATACAGCCTGGAATCGAACTAGGTTGTCTGTAGTGACGCCTCAAGCACTGAGATGCAGACCGCTGCGCCAACTCGGGAGCTCCTAAAGGGGGAGGTGTGTGTGTATAAACTACTATGTACTGTATTTAGTATGTAGAAGTATAATCATGTGAATTGGTCTGTGTGTGTGTGTTTAAACTATTATGTACTGTTTTTAGTATGTAGAAGTATAATCACATGAATTGGTCTGTGTGTGTGTTTAGCTCTAGCCAGGTGTGTTCAGCGGTGTGTGTGTGTGTGTTAACCCAGGGAGACCCGGCAGGCTGGGGAAATAGGTCTGCAGCATGAAGAAGAAGTGTCTCCCCAGGATGAAGTTTATTAACAAGCTGTTACACCAACCTGGAGAGATACAGAAAGGAAAGGTGATGGAGAGATACAGAAAGGAAAGGTGATGGAGAGATACAGAAAGGAAAGGTGATGGAGAGAGACAGAAAGGAAAGGTGATGAGAGATACAGAAAGGAAAGGTGATGAGAGAGACAGAAAGGAAAGGTGATGAGAGAGACAGAAAGGAAAGGTGATGAGAGAGACAGAAAGGAAAGGTGATGAGAGAGACAGAAAGGAAAGGTGATGGAGAGAGACAGAAAGGAAAGGTGATGGAGAGAGACAGAAAGGAAAGGTGATGAGAGAGACAGAAAGGAAAGGTGATGAGAGAGACAGAAAGGAAAGGTGATGAGAGAGACAGAAAGGAAAGGTGATGGAGAGAGACAGAAAGGAAAGGTGATGAGAGAGACAGAAAGGAAAGGTGATGAGAGAGACAGAAAGGAAAGGTGATGGAGAGAGACAGAAAGGAAAGGTGATGGAGAGAGACAGAAAGGAAAGGTGATGAGAGAGACAGAAAGGAAAGGGGATGGAGAGAGACAGAAAAGAAAGGTGATGAGAGAGACAGAAAGGAAACGTGATGGAGAGAGACAGAAAGGAAAGGTGATGAGAGAGACAGAAAGGAAAGGTGATGGATAGAGACAGTAAGGAAAGCTGATGAGAGAGACAGAAAGGAAAGGTGATGGAGAGAGACAGAAAGTGAGAAGATAATGGGGGGAGAGACAGAAAGGAAAGGTGATGAGAGAGACAGAAAGGAAAGGTGATGGAGAGAGACAGAAAGGAAAGGTGATGAGAGAGACAGAAAGGAAAGGTGATGGAGAGAAACAGAAAGGAAAGGTGATGAGAGAGACAGAAAGGAAACGTGATGGAGAGAGACAGAAAGGAAAGGTGATGAGAGAGACAGAAAGGAAAGGTGATGGATAGAGACAGTAAGGAAAGGTGATGAGAGAGACAGAAAGGAAAGGTGATGGAGAGAGACAGAAAGTGAGAAGATAATGGGGGGAGAGACAGAAAGGAAAGGTGATGAGAGAGACAGAAAGGAAAGGTGATGGAGAGAGACAGAAAGGAAAGGTGATGAGAGAGACAGAAAGGAAAGGTGATGGAGAGAAACAGAAAGGAAAGGTGATGAGAGAGACAGAAAGGAAACGTGATGGAGAGAGACAGAAAGGAAAGGTGATGAGAGAGACAGAAAGGAAAGGTGATGGATAGAGACAGTAAGGAAAGGTGATGAGAGAGACAGAAAGGAAAGGTGATGGAGAGAGACAGAAAGTGAGAGGATAATGGGGGGAGAGACAGAAAGGAAAGGTGATGAGAGAGACAGAAAGGAAAGGTGATGGAGAGAGACAGAAAGGAAAGGTGATGGAGAGAGACAGAAATGAAAGGTGATGAGAGAGACAGAAAGGAAAGGTGATGGAGAGAGACAGAAAGGAAAGGTGATGGAGAGAGACAGAAATGAAAGGTGATGAGAGAGACAGAAAGGAAAGGTGATGGAGAGAGACAGAAAGGAAAGGTGATGGAGAGAGACAGAAAGGAAAGGTGATGAGAGAGACAGAAAGGAAAGGTGATGAGAGAGACAGAAAGGAAAGGTGATGGAGAGAGACAGAAAGGAAAGGTGATGGAGAGAGACAGAAAGGAAAGGTGATGAGAGAGACAGAAAGGAAAGGTCATGAGAGAGACAGAAAGGAAAGGTGATGGAGAGAGACAGAAAGTGAGAGGATAATGGGGGGAGAGAGAGAGAAAAGTTGAGGGTTTTCTTAAAGAAGCAGTACGTTAGCCTAATAGTTACAAGAGACGAGACACACAAAGAACGCAAAACAGACACATATAAATACTCAGACAGACCCGTGCTGCTGTAGAAGGCAAGGCCGCTGGAAGGGTGGAACTTCTTGATGAATAACTGAGAGAGAACAATCTCATCTGTCCTCAGAGACTCGTTGCCATTCTTCCAAAACAACATCAGATCATTGTCATTATACGCTTCTAGAAAGGGGGAGAGAGAAAGTGTGGTGTGTATTTGTGTAACCAATCAATCAGCAATCAGATGTTTAGTGTGGGTGAATGTTTATTTATGTAAATATGTGTGTGCATGTCTGTGTTAGTGTGTGTGTGTGTGTGTGTGTGTGTGTGTGTGTGTGTGTGTGTGTGTGTGTGTGTGTGTGTGTGTGTGTGTGTGTGTGTGTGTGTGTGTGTGTGTGTGTGTGTGTGTGTGTGACTCAATGCTCTCTAGTTGTAGTAAACAGTTCTGAAGTCTATGGAGTAGAGAGCAGTCACTGGGATCCTGAACAACATAATAATCATATAAAAAGAGATAAGATATAGTATACCTACATACAGCATAGTAATATACACACAGACGCTGATGCTCTACCTGACGCTGTAGAGTATGGTTCCGTCAGGAGAGACCCTGATCATGGTGTTCTCCACGGTGGTGTCCTGGATGAAGGACCTCTTCGAGTGGGCAAAGAACACATCAGGAACCCACGTCTTCTTCACCAGACACCCACCAAACGTCCTGCTAACTTTGCTACGAGACATAAAAGCCAGCCAGTCAGGAGTGACGCAGGTACAGGGTCATGGTGATACCCTCGGCAGAACACAGAAGATTGTTCAGATACACATGTGGATTGATTATACACACACGTGTATAGATTACACACCCATGTTGACCTCTGAGATGATGTCGATACTCTCCACCTGGACATCAATGCCCACAGGGATGGCTGCACCTGAGAACACACACACACACACACACACACACACACACACACACACACACACACACATATATATAGCTCGTCAGGACCGGAGGAGCTCCTCACCACGACCCAAACCACCAAACCAGAGCAACAAACACAAACACCCACAAATTCCTGCTACACCCACACACATGACATCACACTGAAGTCATTAATCAGGGCTATTCTCTGGTTGTCTCCAACCCTGGTCCTGGAGAGCTGTAATGTGTACACTTAGAAAAAATGGTTCCAAAAGGGTTCTTTAGCTGTCCCCATAGGAGAATCAAATCAAATTGTATTTGTCACATGCACTGTGTAGACCTTACCGTGAAATGCTTACTTACAAGCCCTTAAACAACAATGCAGTTAAAAAAATAGAGTTAATCAAATATAGGGTTGGTGACCATTGCGCTACTCTGAATATGGATCAGGATCAGGGTTGGTGTTCACTTCTCTACTCTGTATCAGGATCAGGATCAGGGTTGGTGACCACTGCTCTACTCTGTATATAGATCAGGATCAAAGTTGGTGACCACTGCTCTACTCTGTATATGGATCAAGATCAGGGTTGGTGTTCACTACTCTACTCTGTATCAGGATCAGGATCAGGGTTGGTGACCACTCCTCTACTCTGTATATAGATCAGGATCAGGGTTGGTGACCATTGCTCTACTCTGTATATGGATCAGGGTTGGTGACCACTGTCCTACTCTGTATCAGGATCAGGATCAGGGTTGGTGCCCACTGCTCTACTCTGTATATAGATCAGGATCAGGCTTGGTAACCACTGCTCTATTCTGTGTCAATATCAGTATTGGTGACCACTGCTCTACACTGTATCAGGATCAAGATCAAGATCAGGGTTGGTGATCACTGCTCTACACTGTATCAGGATCAAGATCAGTATTGGTGACCACTGCTCTACACTGTATCAGGATCAAGATCAGGGTTGGTGATCACTGCTCTACACTGTGTATAGATCGGGATCAGGGTTTGTGATCACTGCTCTACTCTGTATATAGATCAGGATCAGGCTTGGTGATCACTGCTCTACTCTGTTTCAGTGTCAGGATAAGGGTTGGTGATCACTGCTCTACACTGTGTATAGATCAGGATCAGGCTTGGTGATCACTGCTCTACGCTGTTTCAGTGTCAGGATAAGGGTTGGTGATCACTGCTCAACTCTGTATATAGATCAGGATCAGGCTTGGTGATCACTGCTCTACTCTGTTTCAGGATCAGGGTTGGTGACCACCGCTCTACTCTGTGTCAGGATCAGGATCAGGGTAGGTGACCACTGCTCTACTCTGTATATAGATCAGGATCAGGGTCGGTGACCACTGCTCTACTCTGTATATAGATCAGGATCAGGGTCGGTGACCACTGCTCTATTCTGTGTCAGGATCAGTGTCGGTGACGACTGCTCTACTCTGTGTCAGGATCAGGGTTGGTGACCACTGCTCTACTCTGTTTCAGGATCAGGATCAGGCTTGGTGATCACTGCTCTACGCTGTTTCAGTGTCAGGATAAGGGTTGGTGATCACTGCTCAACTCTGTATATAGATCAGGATCAGGCTTGGTGATCACTGCTCTACACTGTGTATAGATCGGGATCAGGGTTTGTGATCACTGCTCTACTCTGTATATAGATCAGGATCAGGCTTGGTGATCACTGCTCTACTCTGTTTCAGTGTCAGGATAAGGGTTGGTGATCACTGCTCTACACTGTGTATAGATCAGGATCAGGCTTGGTGATCACTGCTCTACGCTGTTTCAGTGTCAGGATAAGGGTTGGTGATCACTGCTCAACTCTGTATATAGATCAGGATCAGGCTTGGTGATCACTGCTCTACTCTGTTTCAGGATCAGGGTTGGTGACCACCGCTCTACTCTGTGTCAGGATCAGGATCAGGGTAGGTGACCACTGCTCTACTCTGTATATAGATCAGGATCAGGGTCGGTGACCACTGCTCTACTCTGTGTCAGGATCAGGGTTGGTGACCACCGCTCTACTCTGTGTCAGGATCAGGATCAGGGTTGGTGACTACTGCTCTACTCTGTTTCAGGATCAGGATCAGGGTTGGTGACCACCGCTCTACTCTGTGTCAGGATCAGGATCAGGGTTGGTGACTACTGCTCTACTCTGTATATGGATCAGTGTCGATGACGACTGCTCTACTCTGTGTCAGGATCAGGGTTGGTGACCACCGCTCTACTCTGTACAATTGTTTTATACTGTCAACATCATAAACTGGTCGGGAACCCTCTCACAACCTCTGTTCCAAAAAGACTAGCTCAATATGGACAAGGGATCACACACACACACACACACACACACACACACACACACACACACACACACACACACACACACACACACACACACACACACACACACACACACACACACACACACATACACACACAGTGAGTATAATGTGAGCCAGTGTTGGTTTGGGAGCGATGTGTTCAATGTCTCAGAAACTCATTGGCCAGCACATCTTCTCATAACGCAGCTATTGCATGCATCATCAAAGGGGGCAGAGATTGACTGATTGGATTAGTTTCATTGGGAGACAGAGAGCAGGTTAGCGATTTTCGTCATGGATCTTGTTCTGGAGGCAGCTAGGCAAAACCCTAACCTTAAATGAAGACCAAAAAGCACAGTTTGGTTTTCATGAATGTTTCCAATATAGCCCATTTTGACGTTGCAGCTGGCCTACCTAGCGGAATCTTTCAATTCTGCCTCCAGGACAAGACCCATCACAATAAATGTCAACCTGCCAACAGAGATGGAGGTGTTTCCTGTGTATGTGGCACATGTGTGTTTCTGACCTCCAAAGCCAGGTCTCGTAGCGATGTCGTGTTCCTCGATCCTCAGCAGCCGTTCAGTCTTGATGAGTAGAGAGTTGGTGCTGTCCTGCCTCTTCAGCTTATGGTCTATAGGCCTGGAAAGACAACACACATTACAAACACACACAAACACGCCCTGCGATAGTTGAGTGATGTGTCTCTTTAATAAGCCTGTAATTGTAGGGTGTGATTGGAGAAACACTGCCTGCGGTTTCTGCAACAACCTTCCCACATACACACACTGCCTGATTTGGGTAATCAGCTACTCCCTAGAATCACTCCAGATTCCTTCCCGCATTCCGTAACTTAATGAAGACTGATATAGCCAGAAGCCAGTTGAAACGCAGGTCAGGCAGTAAGAATGACAGAATGTGTGGAGTTACAGGGGGTATGGGGGTTATGTGTGTACATGCATGAATGCCCATTGTACAGGGCATTCGGGAAAGTATTCAGACACCTTGACTTGTTCCACATTTTGTTACGTTACAGCCTTATTCTAAAATGGATTCAATATTTGTTTTTCCTCATCACACAATACTCCATAATGACAAAGAGAAAACACGTTTTTAGAAATCTTTGCAAATGTATCTACATTTTTTTTTAAATACCTTAGTTACGTAAGTATTCAGACCCTTTGCAATGAGTTTGCTGAAAATAAACGCAGTTGACAGTGAGGACGTTTATTTTTTTACTGAGTTTATAAGTGTATATACAGAGCCTTCGGGAAATTATTCAGACTCCATTTTGTTACATTACAGCCTTATTATAAAATGGATTCAATTAAATACAAATCCTCAGAAATGTACACAAAATGTATTGACAAAGTAATTTTTGCAAATTATTATTATTAAATAAAAAACTGAAATTCCTTCTTTACATGAGTATTCAGACCCTTAGCTATGAGACTCGAAAATGAGCTCAGGTGCATCCTGTTTCCATTGATCATCCTTGAGATGTTTCTTCAACTTGATTGAATTCCACCTGTGGCCAATTCAATTGTTTGGACATGATTTAGAAAGAAACAAGCGTGTCTATATACTGTATACAAGTGTGTCTATATACAGAAACTATACCATGAAGTCAAAGGAACTGTCCGTAGATCTCAGAATTGTGATGAGGCATATATCTGGGAAGGGTATTAAACCATTTCTAGAGTCTTGAAAGTTTCCAAGAGCACAGTGGTCTCCATCATTGGTAAATTGAAAAAAAAAGTATGGAACTACCCAGATTCTGCCTAGAGCTCTCCGTCCAACCAAACTGAGCAACCGAAGGACCTTGGTCAGGGAGGTGACCAAGAACCCAATGACCGCTCTGACAGAACTGCAGAGTTCCTTGGCTGAGAACCTGCCAGAAGGCCAACAGTCTCTACAGCACTTCACAAATATGGGCTTTATTGGAAAGTGGCCAGATGGAAGCCACTCCTGAGAAAAAGGCAGATGACAGCATGCCTGCATTTTGCCAAAAGGCACGTGAAGGACTGAGAGCATAAGGCAAAAGATTTGTGGTCTGATGAGACAAAAATGTAACTCTTTGGCCTGAATGCAAAGTGCTATGTCTGGAGAAAATTAGGCATAACTCATCACCCGTCTAACACATTCCTATCGTGAAGCATGGTGGTGGCAGCATCATGCTATGGGGATGCTTTTCAGCGACAGGGACTGGGAGACTGGTAAGGATAGATGGGAACAATGAATGGAGCCAAATGCAGGCAAATCCTTGATGAGAACCTGCTTCAGAGTGCAAACGACCTTAGACTGGGACCAAGATTTACGTTCCAACAGGACAATGACCCCAAGCACACAGCCAAAGCAACGCTGGAATGGCTTCAGAATAAGAATGTGAAAGTCCTTGAGTGGCCCAGCCAAAGCCCAGACTTCAATCCTATTAAAAATCTGTGGAAAAATGTGAAGATTGCTGTCCACCGCCGCTCCCCATCTAACCCATTAACAGAGTTTGAGAAAATCTGGAAGGAAGAACGGGAGAAAATCCCCAAATCCAGATGTGCAAAGCTGATACAGACATACCCAAGACGACTCAAAGCTGATACAGACATACCCAAGACGACTCAAAGCTGATACAGACATACCCAAGATGACTCAAAGCTGATACAGACATACCCAAGACGACTCAAAGCTGATACAGACATACCCAAGACGACTCAAAGCTGATACAGACATACCCAAGACGACTCAAAGCTGATACAGACATACCCAAGACGACTCAAAGCTGATACAGACATACCCAAGACGACTCAAAGCTGATACAGACATACCCAAGACGACTCAAAGCTGATGCAGACATACCCAAGACGACTCAAAGCTGATGCAGACATACCCAAGACAACTCAAAGCTGATACAGACATATCCAAGACGATTCAAAGCTGATACAGACATACCCAAGACGACTCAAAGCTGTTACAGACATACCCAAGACGACTCAAAGCTGATACAGACATACCCAAGACGACTCAAAGCTGTTACAGACATATCCAAGACGACTCAAAGCTGTAATCGCCGCCAAAGGTGTATCTACAAAGTATTGACTCTGTGGTGTGAATACTTACAATATGTAATTGAGATATTTCTGTATTTAATTTTCAATAAATTTGCTAACATTTCTAAAAACACGTTTTCAATTTGTCATTATGGCTTATTGTGTGGCTGTATCACAACAAAATGCTGAATAAGCCAAGGGGTATGAATACATTCTGAAGGCCCTGTGTAGCCACTGTATATCCACTGTATGACCAAATCAGTACTTGACTTCTCTCTAAGGGGTTTGTGTTTTTCGCCCCTCTAACTCCGCCCATCCAGAGGGGTGTGTGTAATTACCCCCCTGTCTCTCCTTCAGTACATTGGGAAATGTGTGTGGTGTGTGCGAGAGAGGAAAGAGAGGGGGCTGGTGTGTGTTCTTGCACGTGTCCTTTAAGTAACCTGTTAGTCCAGTCAAACTCCTGCCTTTCAAAAGAAGTAGGGAGCAGCTCTCTCTCTCCTTCTCTCTCTCTCTCCTTCTCTCTCTCTCTCCTTCTCTCTCACATCTCCCTCTCCGCTTGACGTGGAACTCACGTAAGTCTACTTTTCATTCTCTTATTCTCTCCGTTTTCTAGAAGATAACTTTATCTTCATCACTAGAGAGCCATACACCACACGGCACTGAACACACACACACACACACTTCATAGACTTGTAATATCTCTATACTTATTTGATTTTTATCGATGTAGTTCTGTCCTTGAGCTGTTCTTGTCTAATAATGTTCTGCATTATGTCATGTTTCATGTTCTGTGTGGAACCCCAGGAAGAGTAGCTGCTGTTTTTTGCGACAGCTAATGAGGATCCTAATAAAATACCAAACACTATTAATACATTTTGTATGAAAACTTGTATGGGGAATCAGTCATGTAGTCCATTCCTTAAACAAACCCTTACAATCCTAACTAGAGCAAACACCAGGGCTGTTTTCCACCCACCATGATCAATATCTGATCAGCACCTTATAAAGTAAGCTACAGTTGACTGCTGTTAGGTATCAAGTCCGTATGGCCATGTCAAGACTATCTGCTTTTATGAACAGGGTAAACATAGTTATTTCTGTTAGCTGGGACATTATTGTGCTACACTAGGTCAGTATTGGTTTGTTTTTTAAATTCTGGTATCACCAAGGATATACGTTTTTGTTGTAGCCCTTCACTACAACACCTGATTCAGTTAATCGACAAATCATCAAGCCCATGATTAGTTGAATGTGCCCGTGTGGGGAGCTAGAACAAAAGTGTGAAATGGTGTGCGAGAGGAGGAGCAGAAAATACAAATATTGCACCAGATGACAATGACTCCATGGGTGTGTGATTATTCTGTGTTTGATGTCTAACCTCACTCTAACTGTTTCCATGTGATGCTCTGCCCTCTGTCCTGTGTTTTCTCTGTCCTGTGATCTATATCATTTATGGTGTGTGTGTGTGTGTGTATGTGTGTGTGTGTGTGTGTGTGTGTGTGTGTGTGTGTGTGTGTGTGTGTGTGTGTGTGTGTTTGTAGGTGCGTGAGTGTGTTTGTGTTTGTGTGTGCGTGTAACTATGTGTGGGTGTGTGTGTGTGTGTGTGTGTGTGTGTGTGTGTGTGTGTGTGTGTGTGTGTGTTTGTGTGTGCGTGTAACTATGTGTGTGTGTGTGTGTGTGTGTGTGTGTGTGTGTAGGTGCGTGAGTGTGTTTGTGTTTGTGTGTGTGTGTAACTATGTGTGGGTGTGTGTGGGTGTTTTGATGTGATTGAATAAAGATGATTTGGACTCTTACATTACAGTGAATAGACTGTAGAATATGTAGCAGATGTGACCTACTCTCATCTCCTCTCTTCGCTTCGCTTCGCTTCGCTTCACTTCTCTTCTCTTGCCTTCCCTTCCCTTCTCTTCCCTTCTTCTCTTCTCTTCCCTTCTCTTCCCTTCTCTCTTCTCTTCCGCTCTGTCATGCTCTACTCTACATCTTGAACTATCACATAAAGAAAGAGCGAGATAAGATATGATAAGGAAAGAGAGAGAAGATGTGATTAAGAAAGAGAGAAGATATTATAAGGAAAGAGAGAGATAAGATATGAGAAAAGAGAGAGATAAGATATGAGGAAAGAGAGAATATATAATTAAGAAAGGGAAGATATGATAAGGAAAGAGAGAGGTAAGATATGATTAAGAAAGAGAGAGCTAATATGTGATAAGGAAAGAGAGGGGAAACACACACAGGAAGACGTGGAGGGAGGGGAGAATAAAGGAAACCTCAACCAGATGTCTCTCTTAGCACACCCCCCCCAACCCCCCACCCCCCAATTAGGAGATCAAACTCTATTAGCCACAGCCTCCTGAACATGTCCTGTCCCGTTATTGCTACCACACCGCATGTCTCTCATTAGCTCTGAATGTGTGTGTGTTTCTACACTGCAAAGAGAAGAGAGACACAGGAGAACGAGAGAGAGGCTCGTGAAGAAAGATTAACCTTGAGGAAGAGACGGTGACCACAGAAGTGAAGATTGGACGGACGTGTGTGTCACTGTCTCTGGATGTGTGTTTTTGTGAGTATGTGTACATGTGTACACATGTGTGAGAGAGATTGACATGGCAGTGACATACACCTGGACCTGCCTCCTTCTGTGGATCAGCATCTCAACTCAGACCACAATCCCAGGTGAGACTGCCTCTGATTGGCCTTGATTGACATGGTGAGTTTAGGTGATTTGGTAACTGGTTGGTTAGAGCAGGTGGTTAGAACCCTGATCCTGGAGCAGCCAGGTCACACCAGACCAGTGCAGTATTCCAGGTCCCCAGGATGTCAGGAGATGCCTTCAGGACTGGCCAGTAGGGGCAGCAGTGAGCACTATTAGGCTCAAGTAGGTCCACTGCTTGCTAGGTCATTATGGATGGAGATGGGCGGATGGGCGTAAGCCGCGTGCTCCAGCTTCCAAGATCACAGGTTCAATCCCAGTGCTACTCTACCCAATCACAAGCTCTAGCTCTGAAGATCACAGGTTCAATCCCAGTGCTAGGCACACATTTTATGTTTCTTTTATTTTTTTACCCTATCCCAAACCTTAGCTTAACTAATTGGAAAGAATGCCTAAACTTAACCGTCAAAACACAATGTTCACCCCCCACTTTCCCTGGACAAACTTTGAATACTGAAGTCAGACCGTATCAGACCGTATCAGACCGTGTGAGATCTGGTTCCCAGATGGAACTGCTCCACCACACCTGACTTTACTAATTACCTCACTAACTGAGATAATTCATCATTAAGCGATTGGTCAGATTTCACCTATTTGGCCTCCCAGTTCTAAAGCAAAAAAGGTCAACTCAAAAAGTTGAAGTACCTTCTGTTCTCCAGGAAGAACGTTGACTAACCCTGTGTTCAATGATCAATAACGGTTAAAGGTTGTGGTAAGCAGGCAGGTGACTCACAGAGCTGAGTAAGAATTGTGACATGTAGCACAATAGGGAGGTGTGTGTGTCTGACAGGAGTACGTGACTTCATGCTTGGCTGCAGATAATAAAAGCCAAGAATGATCATCGGAGCGTACCATGTTTGTTTAAGTTGGTTGGTTGGAGATGTGTTCAGGTAAGATGAAGAGCACACACACCACACACACTCACAAAGAAAGAGGAGTCTATCTGTTGTTTGTACAGTGAACTACTATGGTTTCATTCCACCACAAGGTGTTTATATGAATGCAATGCAGGTTTACTTGACTGAATTCCTCTGATTGCCAATAGGCCCTGAGGTGTATTGACAGGTGTGTGTGATCTCTTTACAGATGCTCACGTGACGTGTGTGTTCTTGGAGGAGTGTGTCCTGCCCTGCAGCTTCCAAACAGACCGTGATGAGGTCATCCGCTGGCTCAAACAGGAAGTGCCTGTCCACTCCTTCCAGCGAGGAGGGGAGTGGAGTGAGCATGAGCAGTATGCTGGCCGCACCTCCCTCTTCACACACCTGGTATCCCGTGGTAACGCATCGCTGCACCTGAGGGGGTGTGGCCCCAGGGACCGCGGCATATACAAGTGTCACGTGCGTACCTCTGCAGGCGTGCACGAAGCCCATGTCATCGTCAGGGTGGAGGGTGAGTCAAGCGGTCAATCGAATGGTAGACACAACCACAGTGACTGTCAATGTTCTATCAATGTATGATCAGTTGGTGTGTGTATATATATATATATATGTAACAGTACAGTATAGCTTCCGTCCCTCTCCTCGCCCCAACCTGGGCTCAAACCAGGGACCCTCTGCACACATCAATCACAGTCACTCACGAAGCATCGTTAGCCCTCGCATTACCCCTTCAAGGTCTCAGAGCAAGTGACGTCACCGATTGAAACGCTATTAGCACGCACCACCGCTAACTAGCTAACCATTTCACATCGGTTACATATATACACACCGACTTATATATATATATATATGTGTGTGTGTGTAGCGCCCGTCCGGGCCCTGTCTCTGGAGTTGTCCAGACTAAGTGGCTATGAAGAGGTGAAGTGTACCACTCGACATGTCTACCCCGCCCCTCACGTTGCCTGGGCAACTGACCCACCCACCGCCCAGCCACTTCGACCAATAACGCGTAAACTGGCTGACCGACAGGGGCTGTATGCGGTGGAGAGCCGGCTGAGGAGGCTGAACAGCCAATCAGAGCTCACCTACATCTGTACTGTCATCTCCTCCTATGGATCACAGACCTGGACCGCTTCACTCAGAGAAAGAGGTATTACACACTCACATACACTGTTTTGTAAAACTTTAAAAGCTTTTTGTAATCTCTCGCTCTCGCTCTCTCTCAGAGATCAATGGAGTAGAAGGGAAGGATCTGACCATTCCTTGCCATGCCCCACCCTACCAGCCTAAATCCTCCGTCTCCTGGAGTTTCACAAATCACAACGAAGAGGCCCTCATCCTCACCTACGACAGCCAATCACAGCTCAGTTTTGCCTCAGCACCCTGGGAGGCCTGTGCAAGACTGGACGTCCTCAGGGTTCCGCTCGGTGACGGATCGCTGCAATTGGTCAACCCAGTCAGTCTGGAACACACAGGGACCTATACCTGTGTTTACTCTTCCCCCCAGAACACACACACAGAACACACCGGGGTCAACATCTCAGCTGTCACTGGTGAGAGAACACTCACACCTACACACTAAATTAAATCAAAAATCTAATCAAATTGTATTTGTCACATGCGCCGAATACAACAGGTGTAAACCTTACAATGAAATCCTTACTTACCAGCCCTTAACCAACAATGCAGTTAAGGAAAAAAAAGTAAGAGATAAGAATAACAAATGATTAAAGAGCAGCAGTAAATAACAATAGCGGGGCTTTATACAAGGGGTACCGGTACAGAGTCAATGTTCGGGGGCACCGGTGTCGAGGAAATTGAGGTAATATGTACATGTAGGTAAAGTTATTAAAGTGACTATGCATAGATAATAAGAGCATGCAAATATTCAAATAGTCTGGGTAGCATTTGATTAGCTGTTCAGGAGTCTTATGGCTTGGCGGTAGAAGCTATTTAAGAGCCTCTTGGACCTAAACTTGGTGCTTCGGTACTGCTTGCCGTGCGGTAGCAGGGAGAACAGTCTATGACTAGGGTGGCTGGAGTCTTTGACAATTGTTGGGCCTTCCTCTGGCACCGCCTGGTATAGGGGTCCTGGATGGCAGGAAGCTTGGCCCTGGTGATGTACTGGGCCACACGCACTACCCTCTGTAGTGCCTTGCGATTGGAGGCCAAGCAGTTGCCATATCAGGCGGTGATGCAACCCGTCAGGATGCTCTCGATGGTGCAGCTTTAAAACCTTTTGAGGATCTGAGGACCCATGCCAAATCTTTTCAGTCTCCTGAGGGGGAATAGGTTTTGCTGTGCCCTCTTCATGACTGTCTTGGTGTGCTTGGACCATGTTAGTTTGTTGGCGATTTGAATGCCAAGGAACTCTTGAAGCTCTCAACCTGCCCCACTACAGCCCCGTCGATGAAAAGGGGGGCATGCTTGGTCCTCCTTTTCCTGTAGTCCACAATCATCTCCTTTGTCTTGATCACGTTGAGGGAGAAGTTGTTGTCCTTTCACCACATGGTCAAGTCTCTGACCTCCCTATAGGCTGTCTCAGGCCTACCACTGTTTTGTCATCAGCAATCTTAGTGATGGTGTTGGAGTTGTGCCTGGCCGTGCAGTCATGAGTGAAAAGGGAGTACAGGAGGGGACTGAGCACGCACCCCTGAGGGGCCACCGTGTTGAAGATCCGCGTGGTGAATGTGTTGTTACCTACCCTTACCACCTGGGAGCAGCCCATCAGGAAGTCCAGGATCCAGTTGCAGAAGGAGGTGTTTAGTCTCAGGGTCCTTAGCTTAGTGATGAGCTTTGAGGGTACTATGGTGTTGAACGCTGAGCTGTAGTCAATTAATAACGTTCTCACATAGGTGTTCCTTATGTCCAGGTGGGAAAGGGCAGTGTGGAGTGCAATATAGTTTGCATCATCTGTGGATCTGTTGGTGCGGTATGCAAATTGGAGTGGGTCTAGGGTTTCTGGGATAATGGTGTTGATGTGAGCCATGACCACCACATCTATTGTTAGGGGTTTACTGTCTTTTTATGCTACCTGTGTGTCTGTTACCTGTGTGTCTGTTACTTGTGTGTATCAGAACTAAGAATAAGACCCAGATGCAGACAGCTTGAGTCCCAGACGTTTATTGACACAAACAAGGGGTAGGCAAAAGACAGGTCAAAGGCAGGCAGAGGTCCGTTATCCAGGGCAGAGTCAATAAGGTACAGAATGGCAGGCAGGCTCAGGGTCAGGGCAGGCAGAATGGTCAGAACCGGGGACACTAGGCAACATTTGAGAAAGCAGGGAGATATGAAAACATTCTGGTAAGACCTGACAAGACGAACTTTCAACAGACAAACAGAGAACACGGGTACAAATACACTGGGGTTAATGAGGAAGATGGGTGACACCTGGAGGGAGGTGGAAACAAGCACAAAGACAGGTGAAACAGATCAGGGCGTGTGTATATTACCTGTGTGTATTTTACCTGTGTATTTTATCTGTGTGTAGGTGAGCGTATGCGAAGTCAAGAGGAGTCTCGGTGGTGGATCTTTGCCGTGGTGATAGCAGTGCTGGCTCTCGCCCTCACAGGAATTCTGGGATATCTTAAAGTCAGAGGTAAGGAGTATGGGCAGGGGGAAAGGTTAACTATAATAATACACCTAACATTATCTGTCTATAATCACAAATGTGTAGTAATTACTGAGAGAACTAAGGCTGAATGAGCTTGCAGGTAAATTATGGTTTAAATACTTCTACATTTACCCTATCTGTACCTGACGCCCCTTTTCCTGTCACCAGGTGACCAGTCCAAGCCCAGAAAGAGACCAGAGGAAACCAGTGAGATGAAGCCAATGAAAGGTAAGTCACAGTCCACCCTTACTGTGGAGTGTATGTGTAGTACCCGGCCAGACCATCAACTAACTGTAGTATCCAGGACAGACCACAAGAAGGTGTAAGAGGATCATGAAGAACATTAGGCAGGAAGGAGTATGGTGGTCAGAACAAAGTGAATACTTACATCAGGAGTCAGGAGTATTGTTATATCTAGAAGCCTGTGTAGCAGAATCCAATGTACCTGTAGAGCTAGAGGATGCATTTACACCAGGGGTTGGAACTGGTTCAAAGAACCGAAAAAATAACATTTAGAGGAACAGAATCAGAACAGGTAACAAGTGATCTGTACTGTTCCGGAAGACAACTGTTATTTAAAAGCATGGAAACGGTTAATAAAGTTATTTTACATTCCGTAAAAAAAATTCAGTCCCCCCCCCCCCCCAAAAAAAAGCAACAAAGTGCATATACCGTACAAGCCCTCCCTTGGTCACTCAGAAACGTATTCCAGTGTCTGCCTGCCAGCTGAGTATCTTTGCCAGTGTGTCTGCAAGCTGTGTGTTAGCAAGCTACTCTTTTCACACTGATTTGTGAAGTATTTCATGTTCAGCTAAATGTAAAAAAACAGATTGAAGTTTAAAAAGGAACATAAACGTAACGATGACGCTGTGAGTCGAAAAGCAGGTGCAACGTTTGTTTTATTAAACATGAAACGAGACAGTGTAAGTGGCGACATTGCATGAACAATACCGACCGAGGAATGAACGTAAGGGAAGGACAGATAAAGGGGAGGTAATGGAGTCCAGGTGTGAATCATAACGATCTGCAGCTGTACATAATGATGAATCCCAGGACCGGTGGTTAATACTCCGGCGACGAACGAGAGAAACAGCAGTAGACATGACAGTACCCCCCACACCCCCCCACCCGGTCCGGGCAGCGAAGGTGGAAATCACGGATGATGTTGGGATCCAGAATGTCCTCCACTGGAACCCGACACCGCTCCTCTGGGCCATACCCCTCCCAGTCCACCAGGTACTGTAGCCGACCCCCACGACGCCGGTAGTTCAGTAGAGATCTGACAGCATATGCCGGACTCTCCTCTATGTCTGGGGGGGGGGGGGGGGGGACAGCATCAGCTAATGGAACAGGCACCACCGGCCTGAGAAGGGAAACATGAAGAGGGTGAGATCTAATAGTGACTGGGAAGCTGTAACCTACATGTCACCTCGTTGACTCTCCGGAGAACCTTGAATGGCCCCACAAACTGGGGGCTCAGTTTCTTGCAGGACTGGCAGAGTGGGAGGTTCCTGGTAGAGAGCCAGATGTGATCCCAGGGTGGAACACAGGGGTCTCACTGCAGTGGCGGTCTGCCTGTTCCTTTTGATGCTGGACGGTGTCAAACCACTCATCAACCGCAGGAGTGTCGGTCTGGCCCGGGGTCCACAGAGCCAGGGCTGTCTGAAAATCCAGAACACACTAGAAGGGGGTCAACCCAGTGCAGGAGTGACGTAGCTAGTTCTGGGCATACTCTGCCCATGGAAGGAATCGTGCCCACTCACGCTGCCGGCCCTGACAGTGACTCCTCAGGAACCTCCCCAGCTCCTGGTTCATCCTTCCCACCTGCCCGTTGGACTGAGGCCGGTACCCGGAATTGAGTCTGACCATGACCCCGAGCTTCTCCATAAAGGCCCTCCATACTCATGATGGGAAATGGGGGCAATGGTTGGAGACGATCAAATCAAATCAAATTTATTTATATAGCCCTTCGTACATCAGGTGATATCTCAAAGTGCTGTACAGAAACCCAGCCTAAAACCCCAAACAGCAAGCAATGCAGGTGTAGAAGCACGGTGGCTAGGAAAAACTCCCTAGAAAGGCCAAAACCTAGGAAGAAACCTAGAGAGGAACCAGGCTATGTGGGGTGGCCAGTCCTCTTCTGGCTGTGCCGAGTGGAGATTATAACAGAACATGGCCAAGATGTTCAAATGTTCATAAATGACCAGCATGGTCCAATAATATGGCAGAGCAGTTGAAACTGGAGCAGCAGCACGGCCAGGTGGACTGGGGACTGCAAGGAGTCATCATGTCAGGTAGTCCTGAGGCATGGTCCTAGGGCTCAGGTCCTCCGAGAGAGAGAAAAAAAGAGAGAAAGAGAGAATTAGAGAGAGCACGGAGACGATGTCCTCTGGAAGGCCATAATGCCGGAAGACCTGCTGGAAGAGTGTCTCAGTGACCTGGAGAGCAGTGGGGAGACCAGGAAGAGGGATTAAAACGACAGGGCTTAGAAAATATATTGACCACAACCAAAATGGTGATGAAACCGTCAGATGAGAGATTGGTTAAAGTCAATGGATAGATGTGACCAGGGTTGCTCGGGCATGGGAAGCGGCAGGAGCTTCACTGCTGGAGCGTTCCGGGGAGACTTGGTTTGAGCACATACGGAGCAGGAGTTGACATGGCGAGTGATGTCCTGCGCTAATGTGGGCCACCAGTATTTCCCAGAGATGGGTTGGATAGTGTGAAATACCTGGATGTGAAACGACAACAGCTGTGTGCGCCCAGGTCAGCAGCCGGTCCCGCTCGCTAACCTGAGCGGGTTGCTGAACGGGTTGTTGTGCTAGCTCGACTGGTTAAAAAGTGTCCTCCGCTAGTCGAAGCCAACGCCTCCGGGGTTGTTCTAGACGTTGCAAACTGCGAAGAACCTCCTCCATAGCCGTCCCCAGTTTTGCCAGCTGGTCATGGTGTTGATGTAGAAGATAAGCTTGTTCGTTGACTGTCAGAGACATTTGATTCTCCTGCTGCTTCCATAGTTTTGTGAGACAGTATTCTGTAACAATGACGCTGTGAGTCGAGAAGCAGGTGAAATGTTTAATCAAATATGAAACAAGACAGCGTAACAGTGGCGATATAGCATGAACACAGGAACAATGCCACCTGAGAAATGAACGTAAGGGAGGGACAGATAAAGGGGAGGTAATGAGGAAGGTAATGGTGTGAATCATAATGATCTGCAGATGCGGGTAATGATGGATGCCAGGTGTGCGTAATGATGGATGCCAGGTGTGCATAATGATGAATCCCAGGACCGGGGGTTAGGGGAGGAGCAGGAGTAAACGTGACAACAAAGAAACAATATAAACCGTTAGTGTTTTAGGGTTTGAACCGGGTCAGAACTTTATTTTTCTGGTCAGAACAGTGGAACGGAACAAGAACAAAAATAATGGTTCTGTTCAGAGTGAACCGATTAGAAAATAATTTTGTTTCCAACCGAAACGTAAACATCCGTACTGCTAGACTTAGCCTTGACGGCATGTTAACTAGTGTATGATGTGTGTACTTCTGTTTGGTGAGTAATCTCTCCCTTCCATATTGTCTCTTATCCCAGAAACCACAGCCAATGAGAGAGGCTTGTCTGTGAGCAGTCCCCTTACCACAGGAGAGACCTTGTCGACAAATGTCAACATCCTCACCCCCAAACATGTTCCCGCGGCCATGCCAGAGACGGCATGACCTACACAGCTGGTAGATGGAGCAGCAGTACCATGAGTAGGTCTACCTGAAGCCTTGGGATGAGACCTGGCAGGACTGATGTTACTCACCTGGAAGTGATCTACAGTTACAGCAGTGAACTGTAATATTTAGGACACATAACTGCAAGGGACTTCCTTCACCTGGAGTCTGCTGATATTGGCCTTTTACAGTTTGTCTCTGTTTTTACCTACCTGTGGTGAGCAGTATGTCAAAACTTTTTTTAAATGTTTGACAAAAAATAAATCTAAGTAATGAATGTTGAAGAACTTTAATTATATCCAGGAAATAATTGGCAACCATATCCTTGGTGGATATCCATGGAGAGTATGTGGAGGGGAGGCCAATTCATTGTCATGTCATTCATACAGACTTTAAAGATCTAATCGGCCAACCAGTAAAATGCTACATAGTCAGACAGATTCACTGAGTTGTTCAGTCATTATCTGCTTACCTTGCAGTCTATCCATGACATTTTGCTTTAGCACAGTCACTGCTTTGTCGTGCAAACCAAGCTCAGTCACAACTTCACAAGGGGGGAGTGTTTGTCTAAGAGCAGAAAGGCCCTATCTAATCTATAAATGTTTCACAATGCAGTACACTTTGCCCTACAATTATTTGGCCAATAGTAAAAAAACTGGAATGACAAGCACAGGTACTGTATTCTTTACAATCCATTAAGAGGGAGAGGAGTTTGTTTCCACAACGATAAACCTGGGGTCTGGTCTCCATGGAGATGGCCTGGGTTCTGGTTTCCATGACATTAAGGGGTCTGATGTTGGTGGTGATTCTGCTGTGGACTGTCACACCCACAGATGGGGGAGGTGAGTAACAACCATCATCAGTCTGTCTTAGTTCATCTGTCTTTACCTTCTGTCTGCCTCAAAAAATTGCATTCCAAAATAACTCCAATAGATGTACGATCTTAATTTGATCACTCTTTTGTTGCTGTGAATTTTATTGCACAATAGGAAATGCAAAGCTTTAGTGTACTCAAGTTTCAAAAAAGGCGTAACTATAATCCACATAATAATTCACATTTCCTGTTGCTGCAGGATTATTTTCCTGCTGTAGCAAACAGGCTCAAGGTAGATCATACATCTGTAGTCCTAGGTCTGTTTGACAGTAAGTGCTGAGCTAGCAGCACCTGGGAGGAGGGAAGTTGTTATCACACAGGACAGACAGGGTTTTACTGATATAAACTCACTGGAATCACCTCACATCAGTTTAACTGTAAAACAAGCTTCTCTGAAACATGAATTACTTAATTCAAGAACAGACTTTTCCTGTTGTGCGTAGTGATCTTTGGCCACTTCCACTCTAAGGCAAAGTGTTATACAGATGAAGGATCATGTGACTGAAAATGAGGTTTCATCAACGTCTCTCTGTGATTGTTTGAACATCTTCAAAGTAGGAATCTGTGATTCAACTTAACAGACAAGACAGGCTAAGATGGTTTATCAATGTAAATGATTGCTGAATGGGTGTGTGGTATGATTAGAGGCATGAAGGAAGTGTAGTCATTCAGGTCTGACTGGGGTCTTTATTTTAGATTGTGATCTTAGTTAGAGGTTAGGTGCTGATGGTGTGGAGGGGGGCAGGTGGAGGACCGAGGATGACCACAATGACAGAATGGACTCAGGTTAATATTAACAATAATAACAGGTTAATAACACTCTGATATAAACAAAGAGCCTACTCACTTTCCCAGGGTATCTGACTATTGGGGAGTGTAGGAGTCTGTGTTTGAATCCTCTCTTGTCCAGATGCTCACTTAACGTGTGTTTATTGTTTGTTCTCAGAGGATTGTGTCCTGCCCTGCAGCTTCCAGCGTGGCAGTGATGAACTCAGCCACTGGCTGAAAGTAGAAGACAAGGACCTGAACATCCACTCCCACTACAACAGTACAGATCAGCTCAAACAGCAGAGCCAGCGTTACAGAGGGAGAACAGCCCTGTTCAATGACCAGATCCCCAAAGGAAACGCTTCACTACTGCTGAGAGGGATCACACTCCAGGACCAGGGCAGATACAAGTGTTACACCAGCACTATTAAAGGCAACATGGAGTCCTTCATTAACATAGCAGTGGAAGGTACAGAATGTCTATCTGTCTGTCTATGATGATCACTTCATGCTGCTCCATGTGTAATGTCTACTTTGTTGCAGCTCCAGTCCGCTTGGTGGACATACAGTTATCAGATGACATCATCACCTGCAGTTCTACAGGTATCTACCCTGAGCCTAAACTCACCTGGTCCACTGGCTCACCTGGTCCACTGCATTTACTCATACTAGCTGTTTGTGTGTCTGAATCCTGCTAACTCACCCTAAACTCACCTATCCCCCTCCAGCAAATACAAATGGTCCAAATGAAAACGATCAGAGTGGAAAACCACTTCAGAATGAAGAAGGAAGAGAGGAAGACATAGAAAGACAACAAGGTCAGCCACTGCAGACACACTAGTGCCTCAGACAGAAGAGGAGACATAGACCCAGGGGAGGACAAAGAGGAAAGGTCACAATTGGATACTTTAAGTTGCAGATAAGCAAATAAGCAATGATGGCACCTACAAAAGGCAGTGGATCCTTCAGATCTACATGGAGTGCCTAGCCAGGGGTTTGTGGCTATTACAATACATTGGGAGAAGTAGTTGATTTATTGTGGAACATAGTTTAAGTTTTAGTTAAATTTATTGTGTGTGTGTGTGTGTGTGTGTGTGTGTGTGTGTGTGTGTGTGTGTGTGTGTGTGTGTGTGTGTGTGTGTGTGTGTGTGATGTTGTTGATTATGCACCAAGTTGCACACAAGGACCAATTCAAATTGGCCAGGTCAAGAGGGGATGTTTATAATTTGATAATAATAATAATAATAATATATATATATAAATAAAAAGTATATATATTTTTTATTACAGCTGCATAGATAATGTTATTTTTTGGTGTACAAACACTTTTTCATATCAATATTGTAAAAGTTGTATATTTTAGTTTGGCCCCATCGCGGGTTATCTGTGTACTCCCTTATTGTTCTGTTTTGCCTGACCTTCGGCTAGCAAGGTATGTTGTCCTTGGCTCCAAAATTGTTCAATATAAAACTGTGGCAATGATACACAATGTACTGTTATGCTACCATAGGTTTGTTACAATGTGGACAATATAAAGATTTATGTTAACAAGTTTCACTGAGCTCGCTAACTAGGCTATCTATTGTAACTTGTGAGTACTTGGGACAGTGTTTGAGTGAGCGTGCTTGCGCAGGTGCCTGAGAACTGTGAATGAGCCAAGGGTTAACATAATGTGTGTTGTCTCTTCGTGTGCAGGTATGTCTTTTATTTTGTCTGAATTATGTTCTATATCATTTCACTTGTATTTTATGGTGTGCTGTTGTGCACTGAATGTGTGTACGCAGCATCCGCTATTCCTTTTTGGTTCTCTCCTGACCTTCAGCTAGCAAGGTGCCTGAGAGCTCCAACTGCGCCAAGGGCTAAAATATTGTGTGTTGTCTCTTTGTGTGCAGGGCAAATAAAAAATAATCCAACCAGCAGACATATAGTTGTGGCAGTGTCCTATTTAAAAGTACACAATGCAGAATGAACCATGCTACATGTGCACATGCATTTTGCTATGGGATGAGGAAGTAGCTACACTGTGATAGCATCACACCCACACCCACACCTTGAGGAATGTTCTTTACCTGTATATAGCAGGAAGTCCCAGACAGTCTCTCTCTGAAGAGAAGCAGGAACAATAAGTTACCTAAAATGGTTTGGGCTGCCGAGTGGCGCAGTGGTCTAAGACACTGCATCTCAGTGCAGCATGTGTCACTGCAGTTCCTGATTCAAATCCAGGCTGCATCACATCTGGCTGTGATTGGGAGTCCCATAGGGCAGTGCACAATTGGCCCGGGGTAGGCCGTCATTGTAAATAAAAATGTGTTCTAAACTGACTTGCCTATTTAAATAAAGGTAAAAAAAAAATAACCATAGTCAACTTCTTTTTAGCCATTTAACACACCATAATGTCCCGAATTTAGTAGAGAACGACAGTGGGAAAAAAATATGTAATTAACAGAAAATGTTACATTTTTATTGCAGAGGATCTGAACATTTCTGTACAAGAAACACTTGGGACAAACTTTTTTTTAAACGAATGTTAGGCTATTTCCTGGCAATTGTGCCATTATTATGTTCCAGATGTTAAGATTACAAACCATTATAAATGGCCTATTTGCAAGTTTGACTTTCATTTTAATAGGCACTGACTAAAATCTGGGTTTATAAATTGCAATTTAACATTGTCATGGTCTGCTGAGCTAGATGCAGCTAGCGTCTAGTATAGCATCTAGCATAGCCTCTGACAGTTCAACATCTCATTTCAGAGAAAAGTCCACAGGGAAACTGACATGACATGTGGAGAATGATACATTTGCGATAGAGCTGTGACCATGATCACAATTGACACATTTCAATTTAATTAACTAAACATGACCAGCTGTGCTGCCCTGTTCTGAGCCAACTGCAATTTTCCTAATTCCTTTTTTGTGGCACCTGACCACATGTTTTAACAGTAGTCCAGGTGCAACAATACTAGGTCCTGTAGGACCTGCCTTGATGATAATGCTGTTAAGAAGGTAGAGCAGCATTTTATGATGGACAGACTTCTTCACATCTTAGCTACTGTTGTATCAATATTTTTTAGTACATTTTTTTATTCAACCTTTATTTAACCAGGTAGGCTAGTTGAGAACAAGTTCTCATTTACAACTACGACCTGGCCAAGATAAAGCAAAGCAGCGCGACACTAAACAACAACACAGAGTTACACATGGAATAAACAAACCTACAGTCAATAACACACTAGAAAAAAAGTATTATTCAGTGTGTGCAAACAAGGGAGGTAAGGCAATAAATAGGCCATAGTCATAAAATAATTACAATTTAGCACTTAAACACTGGAGTGATAGAGACTGGAGTGATAGATTAGCAGAACATGAATGTGCAAGTAGAGATACTGGGGTGCAAAGGAGCAAAAAAATAACAGTACGGGGATGAGGTAGTTTGATGGGCTATTTACAGATGGGCTATGTACAGGTACAGTTATCTGTGAGCTGCTCTGACAGCTAGCTAGTGCTTAAAGTTAGTGAGGGAGATATGAGTCTCCAGCTTCTGTGATTTTGAAATTCGTTCCAGTCATTGGCAGCAGAGAACTGGAAGGAAAGGTGGGAAAAGTAGGAATTGGCTTTGGGGGTGACCAGTGAAATGTACCTGCTGGAGCGCGTGCTACGGGTGGGTGCTGCTATGGTGACCAGTGAGCTGAGATAAGGCGGGGCTTTACCTAGCAAAGACTTATAGATGACCTGGAGCCAGTGGGTTTGGCAACAAATATGAAGCGAGGGCCAGCCAACGAGAGCATACAGGTCCCAGTGGTGGGTAGTATATGGGGTTTTGGTGACAAAATGGGTGGCTCCTGCTTCATATTCGTCGCCAAACCCACTGGCTCCAGGTCATCTATAAGTCTTTGCTAGGTAAAGCCCCGTCTTATCTCAGTTCTGATAGACTGCATCCAATTTGCTGAGTAGAGTGTTGGAGGCTATTTTTTAAATGACATCGCCAAAGTCAAGGATCGGTAGTGTTACGAGGGTATGTTTGGCAGCATGAGTGAAGTATGCTTTATTACGAAATAGGAAGCCAATTCTAGATTTAATTTTGGAATGTAAATGCTTAATATGAGTCTGGAAGGAGAGTTTAGTCTAACCAGACACCTAGGTATTTGCAGTTGTCCACATATTCTAGGTCAGAACTGTCCAGAGTAGTGATGCTGGACGGGCGGGCAGGTGATGGTAGCGATCAGTTGAAGTTTTACTTGCATTTAAGAGCAGTTGGAGGCCACGGAAGGAGAGTTGTACGGCATTGAAGCTTGTCTGGAGGTTAGTTAACACAGTGTCCAAAGGGCCAGAAGTATACAGAATGGTGTCTGAATAGAGGTGGATCATAGAATCACCAGCAGCAAGACAACATCATTGATGTATACAGAGAAAAGAGTCGGCCCGAGAATTGAACCCTGCGGCACACCAATAGAGACTGCCAAAGGTCCGGACAACAGGCCTTCCGATTTGACACACTGAACTCTGTCTGAGAAGTAGTTGGTGAACCAGGCGAGGCAGTCATTTGAGAAACCAAGGCTGTTGAGTCTGCCGATAAGAATGTAGTGATTGACAGAGTCGAAAGCCTTGGCCTACTCTACCATAGAAAATAAAGGCTCTCTATGGTCAGGACGTGACAGTGGAACCAGTCCGTGGACATTTAAGGAACAGTCATGTCGGGTTTGTTTCATTTGGTGACTTCATGAAGAACAGGAAACACACATTACTGTATCTTTGTTTGTATACACTTCTCAATTATGGGGTTTGCATCTGAATGTTGTATAAAATGAATGATTAAGCATAAGAATACTTTTGGTTAGGATAATGTGATCTTAGTCTTCTGAAGGAGAATTGTTTTAATTTGAGGTCTTGACCAAGTCAGTGGCCATGCCCACGTGAGCAGAGACATTACATCAGGCGTCATGGAACTCCCTTTTCCCATAAGTGTATCAAACCACTGCTGACAAAATGTACATTAGACCAGAAAGCATGGAGCTGTGTTACGCTCGTTGATTGAATGATCGGACCAAGGTGCAGCGTGGTAGGCGAACATCTTACATTTATTAAAATGAACACCGAAAAACAACAAAATACAAAACGAACGTAAAGTTCTGCAGCCTACACAACAACTATACAAAGTCAAGATCCCACAATCTAAGGTTGGAAAAAGGGCTGCCTAAGTATGATCCCAATCAGAGGCAACGATAGACAGCTGCCTCTGATTTTGGAACCATACCAGGCCAACAAATAAATAGAAAAACTTGTATGCCCACCCAAATCACACCCTGACCTCACCAAATAGAGAAATAAAAAGGCTCTCTAAGGTCGCTACATTTTGAAGTGGTTTGCTATTTATGATAATCCAGCCAATCTCAATTGATTGGATATCATCATCTCATTCAATTTAACTCGAGGTAAAATTACCAGACTTACCTTTTTCAAATAGGCATTTTGAATAATATCCAAATTGATTGGCTTCTATAAATGAGACAATTTCAACATTAACCTTGATACTGCTATGCTTTCAGGTTAATCAAAGTTTAATTCCCAAATAGCCTATACAGGTTTGATTTATCAGTCAAATTTGCTTTTGCAAAGCTCATTGAGTACAACCCCCAGTACTGACGGAAGCCCCGCCTTCACGGGAATCCCATGTAGCTTCAGCCTTTGGGATAAGTGACCCTGGTGGTGAATGTACCCTCACATTTGATTTACTGGTTACACTTATGATAATCCAGCCAATCTCAATTGATTGGATATCATCTCAATCAATTTAATAAGAAATTGTCTAACATACCTTTCAGGTTCTTCCAATTAAAATGAGATATTTTAAACATTCCCATATTAACCTAGATCAGTGGTTCCCAACCCTTTTACAGTCCCGTACCCCTTCAAACATTCAACCTCCAGCTGCATACCCCCCTCTAACACCAGGGTCAGCGCACTCTCAAATGTTATTTTTTCCCATTATTGTAAGCCTGCCACACACTATACGATACATTTATAATACATAACGAGTGTGAGTTTTCACAACCCAGCTTGTGGGAAGTGACAGAGCTCTTATAGGACCAGGGCACAAATAATAATCAATATATTTGCTATTCATTTAACCATCTTACATATAAAACCTTATTTGTACATTGAAAATTGTGAATAACTCATGTTAATGAGAAGGGTGTGCTTGAAAGGATGCACATAACGCTGTAATGTTGGGTTGTATTGGAGAGAGTCCGTCTTAAATCATTTTCCACACAGTCTGTGCCTGTATTTAGTTTTCCTGCTAGCGAGGGCCGAGAATCCATTCTCACATAGGTAACGGGGTTGCAAAGGGCATCAGTGTCTTAACAATACAATTTGCCAAGGCAGGATACTCGGAGCACAGCCCAATTCAGAAATCTGGCAGTGGCTACTGATTAAATTACATTTTCACAGAACCACTTCTTGCAATTTCAATGAGCCTCTCTTTTTCAGATATCTGTAAGTGGACTGGAGGCAGGGCATGAAAGGGACAACAAATCCAGTTGTTTGTATTATCGGTTTTGGAGAAGTACCTGCATAATTGCGTACCCAACTCACTCAGGTGCTTCGCTATATCACATTTGACATTGTCCGTAAGCTTGAGTTCATTTGCGCACAACAAAAAAGCATACAATGATGGAAAGACCTGTGTGTTTTCCTTGTTAATGCAGACATAGAAGAGCTCCAACTTCTTAATCATAGCCTAATTGTTGTCCCACACATCAAATATAGTTGCGAAGAGTCTAATCCTAGATTCAGATCATTCAGGCGAGAAAAAAACATCACCCAAATAGGCCAGTCGTGTGAGAAACTCATCATCATGCAAGCGGTCAAACAAGTGAAAATTATGGTCAGTAAAGACAAATTTAAACTGGTCTCTCAAATATAAAAAAAAATAAGGATGACAAAGGCAGAGAATATTACCGTTTACAGATAATTTATTCTTCCTGGACTGGGCTGGACAGAACCAAAGCAAAGAAAGTAAAAGTTAAAGTTCCCCGTCGTCTACATTACCTGCCTACCCAGTGGTTACCTATTCGTAATGCCACCTGGCGTGCTAACCAAAATACAAGGGGTGGTCCGCCCAGGTCTTACCTAGTGTGCATAGACAGTAATTACTACGGGTATATGTATGCCTGCAGCCCTCTTGCCTAAACTCTCCCAAGGTGCCGTCCCCTGGGAACAAATGAAACAGAATAATTCAAACTTAGTGAACAATTTGAATAAACCAAAAACACTAGGCACTATGGTATACACATACCTTTTGTAGGAGCAGCTACAAAATACTTTACAAATTATACCAGACTAACAACCAACACAGGACATACAAAGAAACTCCCTTTCCTAACAAAGGAACACTTGCTTTTCAAGCTGCAGAAGGAGTCGGTAATTGCAGACAGCTGTATCCCCTGACGAGAGGGCGGGGTCAGAGCTCTAATTAGTGATGGGCCGACCAATCAGCTGCTTTGGAATCCAGGAAGCCATCCTGAAATACACACATACAAACCCACAACAACACAGAAACGTAACAGATACCACGAAATTGAGGAGAAAAAAGGGCTAAAAAAATGTATATATACATAAAAAAATATATATAATAATATATATTTTTTGAAAGCATTACATGGTCGCTGCCCATGTCTTTGCATAGTGCAGAAAATACATGAGAGTTCAGGGGCCTTGCTTTAGCAAAGTGAACCATTTTCACTGTAGTGTCCAAAATGTCTTTCAAACTATGAGGCATCCCCTTGGCAGCAAGAGCCTCTCGGTGGACGCTGCAGTGTACCCAAGTGGCATCGGGAGCAACTGCTTACACGCGCGTTACCGCTCCACTATGTCTCCCTGTCATGGCTTTTGTGCAATCAGTACAGATACCAACATGAGCAGCAGCTACGTTTGGATTTCCCATGAGATAGCAATGGTTAATGTGATTGGATGTTAATTATTTGACTAGGCTACCTGTATGTGACGTGTTGTTATTTCTCTAATAAAACTTTTTCTAGATGGTATAATTGTATTTTTGGCAGTGAAACGAGGCTACTAAAACTCACCTAAATGTAAAGCCCCGTTGGAAAATATAAATGGACTGAGTAATCTTGTTTTTATTTTTATGTGAATCACGATTTTATTTTGCAAATTCATTCACGTCCAACTCCCGCATTGCTGATAGTATTGATGGTTAATTAACGTCTATAAATAGATAAAAATAAATCCAAACTCAAACTTTAAAATCATAGGGACATTTTTCCTCTCAAATGTTCTAATAATGTGCAAGCTATCAGAAGGGGTGGTCCATACTCCCCCGCTAATTAGTGACCCTCACCCCTAAAAGGATTGATCACTGACCTCAGCAGCAATTCAAACCCTAATTATGACATTAGCGGAACAATAGCAGGAATTGCGAACAACGCTCTCCAAAATCAACCAACGAACACAGGCTTTGTACGGTTCTCTCCACTTTAGCCCTGATGTATCGCCATCAAAGATTGGCATCGGTCCAGTACCGCAGTGCTCAGCAGAAGCAGGTGCCAGACATGGCTGACATGAAGGGACAGGTGGAGAGAACTGAGCAACTACTGACAAAAGCAGGAAATGAAAACATTCTGCTAGCCGAGGAACTGTGTTTCAAATCTGAACAATTAAAAGTAATTGCAAATACTTATGATGAATGAGCACAAACTCTAAAACAAAATAGTTTTCTACAGGAACAACTCGATTTAGCCAAAACTAAATACGATGTAGTCCACTTCAAACGTGCAATTTGATAACATGCAAGCAGTTTTGTTGAACGTTTCTCAAAGTAACATTACTGCAGACCAAAGACGATCAGTTAATGAACACAATGACGAAGTTGGATGACAAATCAGCAGAACTCATTGAAGTTGTTGACCCATGAATGATGAGAGAACTCAGGTGATGAAGATGGAAGTATTGATTTTCTAAGCAAGCGGAGGAAATCTCATCACTGAATCTCTCGCTCCATACTGAAGACCTCTATCTGCAAACCATGACAGATAAGTATGATACCGAACGGAGCAAGTGCCTCTAAGCGCTCAAGTTGACTCTGCTAGGCAGCAGAATATCACCCTTAGGTACCATCTGAAGGAATTTCAGAACGGTCATGCGCTACAGCGTGACTACCCAACCAAACAACTGGAGCTCGGTACTCAAAGGAGTAAAGACATAGAAGGTTTCAGACTTTGCCTCCCTCATGTGTCCCTCAGTCTTATCCTCTTGGACTTTCGACCTCAATTTTCCCACATGATGAAGCCAACCCTCTCCGCCAAGTTGACACAGAGCGCCTTGACAAACTTGTCAAAAATGTCCCCACCTTTGACCCCATTCCAGGTCAGCCAAATGATACTGAGATGTTCCTAGCTGACATAGAGGACGCATTGGATGGCTACCTGAACGCTATGGATTCTGACAGGGTTACCTGTTAAAACGAACGTCAAATAGACAGGTGACGAGGTTAATGGTCTACAACAGCAACACATGCTAAACAACAACTGTCACAGGCGTCGTACGTAGCGGACCAAAGTGCAGCGTTGTGAGCGTACATATTCCTTTTATTTATAGAAAATGTAGCCAACAAAACAAGAAACGACCGTGATGCTTAACTTCGGTTATAATGCCTCTAACAAAGTCAACTGCCCACAAAACAACAGGGAAAGAAGGCTGCCTAAGTATGATTCCCAATCAGAGACAACGATAGACAGCTGTCCCTGATTGAGAACCATACCCGGCCAAAACATAGAAGCACAATCCTAGAAAACAAAACATAGAATGCCCACCCAAATCACACCCTGACCAAACCAAAATAGAGACAATAAAAGGCTCTCTCAGGTCAGGGTGTGACAACAATGCTAAACTTGCCACAGCTTTGAAATTAGAATTCAGTGGTTCTGCGACTTGCACACACATCAGCTCACTGGCTAACAATGTCAAATAACCTCAGAATGAACACACATGAGATTACTATCATAGGCTTTGTTCATCTTACTGTGGCCTACTCACTGAAACAGGAATGGAAGAGCTGTTACCATTTAAAGAAATGTTTCTGTTGAACATGTATCCCAATTTCATTACCTACTTGGGACCTACAGCCCACGATGGCTTGCCTATCTTACAATTCAGAGAGCTTGCAAGCACAGCTTTTGAAGCATCAAAAGCACACAACTCTAAGAGCCCTGACGTCTCAGTTTTGAAGTTTGACCAGGAGCATTCACTCCAGTTATAGAGGGTGCATTATCAGGTATTGGAGTGTTGAGAGATGACGCACAACAGCGGTTTCTACCACGAAATCACGACTCCAATAACCACAGTGGTCGAAATAACTGTAAAGTACGTCGCCATCAACATGACTACCGCTACACTCGACCTGTTCACTACGTTCCTGCACCCAACCGACACAAAGGGTCAGAGCACAAGGGTAACAAAACGTTAAAGGATGATCAAAACATAGACCTATGTTCTCTAGAAGTTCCACTATGTCAAGAACTAAAGCGATAAAAATGTGAGAAAAGGTTAAAAGATAAGTCACAAGGACTAAACGGGGAATTACCGGACACCAGGTCTGCAAGAATTAACACCCGTAGCAAGGAAGTTAAAAGTCTAATTTCTCCCGCTCGATCAAGAAACAAGCCCACAGGCTTTGTCTATATACTGATACAAACGTTGCGAAGAAAAAGGTCCAAAGCTTCACTAAAGCCAAGCCCACTCAACATCCGAAAAGTTTATCTTAAAGTTTAAGTTCATCTTGAACAGATATGGCACATCACATCGTTGCGAACGACCACTCCACTTTGTGGGGAATATGTTCACTAAATGCAACTCTAAGCGGCCATACCTGGAAACAGTCCTGGAGAACTGCTTAACTTGTCATGCGCTGATTAATTCAAGCACAAAAATATCGGTCATCTCTCAAACATTGTTCAACGATCTCAAAATGGCTTTGAAGCCAACGTTTAGTTGGTTAAAAGTGGAACGATGCGACACTACCATTCCAGGTTTTACTCAGACTACCTCTCACATGCTGAAACCACACTTCCAGGACTTATCGCTTGAACACCCTGTGCATGTTACCAGCCTCGAATCTGAAACCCTGCTCCTCGGTGCAGACTTAATAGTTAGTTGTTACTGTTGTAATGCTGACTTTTATTTATTTCTGTAATATTTTATATGGGGGTAGTATTATGTACAGTGTATTCATTTTCTCCTGTTTCAGAACCACTACCATTCCACTAGCTTTTCCATTTTTCATCCCAATGTCAATCACCATGTTTGTCTTCCTTAGTGTGTTTAAGTACTTGTTCTGAGAACGGAAGTGAAATTACAGGTTATTTGAAGTGTCGTATCATTAAATGTGAAGACTTCATTTATCAACTCAATTCTCTATGTAATTTAATTATGCTATTAAACTAATCATGTAACGTGAATTAACAAAGAAGTTGGGGCACCACAGGAAAATGTTTAAAAAGTTTCTATTTCCGAACTAACTCTCCAGATATTTTCATATCTTATCGATTACAGTCACTTATGAATGTAATATTACCTCATCAGTCAAATTCTGAATGTCGCAAACCCTTAGATATCTGCACGTTTCCTTTCAAATGGTACCAAGAATATGCATATCCTTGCTTCAGGGCCTGAGCTACAGGCAGTCACATTTGGGTATGTCATTGTAGGCAAAAATGTTTTAAAAAAAAGGGCTAATCCTTAAGGAACAAAAGTTGTTCCAGTTGTTGATGGGCAGAGACGTTGCTCTCTGCCACTGCTTGAGATTTAGACCAAAACATTCCCCTCGTCTGTAGTTACCAGTTAAATAACATGTTACTACTGTATAGGTACAGGCACACACACACACACACACACACACACACACACACACACACACACACACACACATCCAATCATCATATAAGCTGCTGCTACTCCTGAGGCCGAGGTCACCTTACCCCTATACATATTGAGCCCTTCCTCTCCAGTACCCCTGCACATTGTAAATATGGTTTTGGAACGGACCCTGTATTTAGCTTACTTACACTCTCATGTTCTTCTTATTTCTATTTCCCATGTGTTTTTCTTCTACTTTACTTTATAGTACTATACTGTATATTGATATTGATTACTTACTGTATATTGATATTTATACTGTTACTGGGAAAAGAGCTGGTGTCACGACTTCCGCCGAAGTTGGTCCCTCTCCTTGTTCGGGCGGCGTTCGGCGGTCGAAGTTGCCGACCTTCTAGCCATCGCTGATCCTCTTTTAATTTTCCTTTGGTTTTGTCTTGTCTTGTATCACACCTGGTTCCAATCCCATTCATTACATGTTATGTATTTAACCCTCTGTTCCCCCTCATGTCTTTGTCGGTGATTGTTTGTTTGTAAACATTGTGCCACATATGTTCTGGTGTGCCACGGGTTTTGTTCCCACTTGTATTATTTTGTATATTTTGTTTTTCGGAGTTTTTGAGCACTTATTAAACTGCTCTGTTTTATACCAAGTTCGATCTCTTGCGCCTGGCTTCCCTGCCACCAGCACGCACCCTTACAGCTGACAAGAAAGGCATTGCACTGAACTGGTGCACGTGACAATACAAACTTGATACCTGAAAATATTAGCATGTGGAAACAGTGCCAGAAACTAAACCAAAGCATGAATTGCTGTCATACCTTGTCCATAGACTACTTACAGGGTAAGGAAACCAATGTGTCATTTTGTAATTTGAGTGAACTATCCTTTTACCTGGTCTACCAATGGCACTGCTCTTGAAGAGTGAAACTAGGCTTACTGCTAAGGAATGACATTCGCATACCAACACAAAACCGGAATGGGCACTTTACTCTGTGACTAACTGGATTTGGCGAAGTGTGACAACACAGCTACTAGATTCTGACAGAGAGGAGTTTGTATCCACAACGATAACACTGTGGTCTGGTCTCTGTGGAGATGGCCTGGGGTCTGGTTTCCATGACATTAAGGGGTCTGTTGTCTGGGGTCTGTTGTCTGGTGATTCTGCTGTGGACTGTCACATCCACAGATGGGGGAGGTGAGTAACAACCATCATCATTCTGTCTTAGTTCATCTGTCTTTACCTTATGTTTGTCTCAAAATATTACAGTGCAGACTCCAGACTCCATATCATATGATACCGTAAAACAAGCTTCTCAGACACATTAATTACTGTAGATCATAAACATGTTGGTCATTGCCGAAGACTGACAAATTAATTTAAGAGCTGAGTTTTCCTGTTGCGTGTAGTGATCTTTGGCAACTTCCACCCTAAGGCTAAGTGTTATGCACTGATCATACCAATTTGGGCAGTAAACCCCCATTTTGCCCTCAGGACAGCCTCAATTCATTGGGGCATGGACTCTACAAGGTGTCGACAGCATTCCAAAGGGATGCTGGCCCATGTTGAATCCAATGCTTCCCACAATTCTGTCAAGTTGGCTGGATGTCCTTTGGGTGGTGGACCATTCTTAAAACACACAGGAAACTGTTGGTTGTGGAAACCCAGCAGCTTTGCAATTCTTGACACAAACCGGTGCGCTTGTCACCTACTCTCATATCCTGTTCAAAGGCATTTGCATACAGTGGGGAGAACAAGTATTTGATACACTGCCGATTTTGCAGGTTTTCCTACTTACAAAGCATGTAGAGGTCTGTAAGTCTGTAATTTTTATCATAGGTACACTTCAACTGTGAGAGACGGAATCGAAAACAAAATTCCAGAAAATCACATTCTATGATTTTTAAGTAATTAATTTGCATTTTATTAACAAGTGACATCAGTAAAGGATCAATAAGCTTTCATCAATAAGCTTTCACCTGTACTCACCTGGTAAGTCTATGACATGGAAAGAGCCAGTGTCTTTAATGTTTTGTGTAGTCAGTGTTGATGAATCTGTGTTCTGTGTTTATTCTCTTCCAGACGTCCATGTAACCTGTGTGTTCTCAGAGGATTGTGTCCTGCCCTGCAGCTTCCTGCCTGGCAGTGAGGAAGTCATCCACTGGATGAAACCAGAAGACAAGGACCTGACCGTCCACTCCTACTACTACAGTACAGATCAGCTCAAACAGCAGAGCCAGCGTTACAGAGGGAGAACAGCCCTGTTCAATGACCAGATCCCCAAAGGAAACGCTTCACTACTGCTGAGAGGGATCACACTCCAGGACCAGGGCAGATACAAGTGTTATACCAGCACTATTAAAGGCAACATGGAGTCCTTCATTAACATAGCAGTGGAAGGTACAGAATGTCTGTCTGTCTGTCTATGATGATCACTTCATGCTGCTCCATGTGTAATGTCTACTTTGTTGCAGCTCCAGTCCGCTTGGTGGACATACAGTTATCAGATGACATCATCACCTGCAGTTCTACAGGTATCTACCCTGAGCCTAAACTCACCTGGTCCACTGACCCCCCCTCTGACCTTTCATTTGACCCTGGAACCATCCAGAACTCCACCAGCATCAAGGTGGATGACCGGGGCCTCTATGACATCACCAGCACAAAACAGTTTAGCAGAGACCGAACCAACATCTGTACCGTGACCTCTGGGACAGTAGAAAGGACAGCAACCCTGAAACAGCAAGGTAATCAATCAATCAATTCATAAATAAATGAATAAATTCATCAATATATTTATCTGGCTGCAAACTGTACAAACACAACACATCAATGTGAGACAGAATATGCAAAGACCATCCTAAAAAGGCTCTTTCTCATGACCTCATCTCAGCTCCTGTCCAAGGATCTCCAAGCAGTGAGGTGTCCATCCCCTGCAGTGTCTCTCAGTCTGACCTCCTGACCTTTGACCTCACCTGGACGTTCAACCAGATAGTTACCATCCTTACCTCCACCTACACCAACAGTACATCTCAGATGTATGTTGTTGACAAGTGGAAGGAGCAGGTTCAGAATTTGTCTGACTCTGGCAGCCTTCAGCTCCACAAGTTAACCATGGTCCACCAGGGGACCTACAGCTGTGAACTCTCTACTGCCAGAGACACACACCTGATCCTCACCTACCTGCAGATCACACCTGATAAACTATCTGATGGTACAAAGTTTACTCTTACTGTTTCCCCTCACTGTAAGTCACAGGATCACATTCAACAATAAAACTGATACTTTGTATTTTCTCCTTCAGTTTCAGATGGACTGAGTCCAGGTTCAATCACTGGTATAATAATAGTAGCAGTGATTATAGCAGCAGTGATATGTTACCTCCTGAGAGGTAAGTTATGATGATGATGACATCATAATCTGTTGAACCATTTAACACAACCACCTCCTGATGAACAGAGATGAGGGTTACATTGGTGGCTTTTGATGAACAGAGATGAGGGTTACATTGGTGGCTTTTGATGAACAGAGAGGAGGGTTACATTGGTGGCTTTTGATGAACAGAGAGGAGGGTTACATTGGTGGCTTTTGATGAACAGAGAGGAGGGTTACATTGGTGGCTTTTGATGAACAGAGAGGAGGGTTACATTGGTGGCTTTTGATGAACAGAGATGAGGGTTACATTGGTGGCTTTTGATGAACAGAGAGGAGGGTTACATTGGTGGCTTTTGATGAACAGCTTTCAGTTTCTGATATTTTTCTGTCTCCTGTCTCAAGGTTTTCTGTGCAAATCCAAAAAGCCCACATGGTCTCAAGCGATGAACACCATCTCACCTGAAGAGGAAGAGTCACTCTCTGCCGCAGGTAGACCTTCATGGAATATTCATGTCCTTATGGTTACATGCATTTACTCATACTAGCTGTTTGTGTGTCTGAATCCTGCTAACTCACCCTAAACTCACCTGTCCCCCTCCAGCAAATACAAATGGTCCAAATGAAAACCACTTCAGAAAACCACTTCAGAATGAAGAAGAAAGAGAGGAAGACAGAGAAAGACAACAACAAGGTCAAGGGGAAGAGGGTTCAGCCACAGCAGACATACCAGTAGCTCAGACAGAGGGAGAGGATTTTGATCCTGGGTAAGACAAAAAGGACATTCTAGAACTCTCTCTGGTGTGTAAGCAGAGTCAAAAGTCAAGAAGAATATGATAAGAAATGTGTTGGTGTTCTACAGGGTGTGGTCATGGTCTCTCTTAGAAAGAGACAATGGCTATTATTGATTATATAATATGTTGATGACAAAATCACTACTGGTTTAGACACTAGAATCTTGTAGAGACTTGAATGAATTCAGTAACTATAAGCAATTATGAAAATGTTACCTACAGAAGACAAGGTGAAGTCATAATCATTTAGGATCCATATGGAGTGGCAAGCAGGAGGGTAGGAGCTAGGGGTTATTTCTGGACCAGCACCATATTTGACTACAAAAATACTTTGTTTTGCAAATATAAAATGTGCATTTACCAATGACTGTCTTCTGTATTCATAATACTTACTATTCAGTGACAGTATATTATCCCCTGCTTTGTCTCATTCAATTACTGTACATTATTAGGAGAGGTAGTTGATTGATTGTGGGACATCATTTTTTAAAGTATTGGTTTACTTTATTGTGTGCGTGGTGCACATATATATTGCCATGGGATGAGGAAGTAGCTACACTGTGATCTCTAGGTTATTTACTGTAGCATCACACCCACACCTTGATGAATGTAGGTTCTTTACCTGTATATAACAGGGTCCCTCTGGAAGTCCCAGACAGTCTCTCTCTGAAGAGAGAGGAGCTGTAGTAGCTGGGACAATAAGTTACCTGAAACAGAAAGGGAAGCTATTATGATGATAATACAGTGAGGGAAAAAAGTAATTGATCCCCTGCTGATTTTGTACCTTTGCCCACTGACAAAGAAATGATCAGTCTATAATTGTAATGGTTTTAAAAGGTTTATTTGAACAGTGAGAGACAGAATAACAACAAATAAATCCAGAAAAATACATGTCAAAAATGTTATAAATTGATTTACATTTTAATGAGGGAAATAAGTATTTGACCCCTCTGCAAAACATGACTTCGTACTTTGGTGGCAAAACCCTTGTTGGCAATCACAGAGGTCAGACGTTTCTTGTAGTTGGCCACCAGGTTTGCACACATCTCAGGAGGGATTTTGTCCCACTCCTCTTTGCAGATCTTCACCAAGTCATTAAGGTTTCGAGGCTGACGTTTGGCAGCTCAAACCTTCAGCTCCCTCCACAGATTTTCTATGGGATTAAGGTCTGGAGACTGGCTAGGCCACTCCAGGACCTTATTAATGTGCTTCTTCTTGAGCCACTCCTTTGTTGCCTTGGCCGTGTGTTTTGGGTCATTGTCATGCTGAAATACCCTTCCAGGGCCCATTTTCAATGCCCTGGCTGAGGGAAGGAGGTTCTCACCCAAGATTTGACGGTACATGGCCCCGTCCATCATCCCTTTGATGCGGTGAGGTCGTCCTGTCCCCTTTGCAGAAAAACACCCCCAAAGCATAATTTTTCCACCTCCATGTTTGACGGTGGGGGATGGTGTTCTTGGGGTCATAGGCAGCATTCCTCCTCCTCCAAACACGGCGAGTTGAGTTGATGCCAAAGTGCTCCATTTTGGTCTCATCTGACCACAACACTTTCACCCAGTTGTCCTCTGAATCATTCAGATGTTCATTGGCAAACTTCAGACGGGCATGTATATGTGCTTTCTTGAGCAGGGGACCTTGCGGGCACTGCAAGATTTCAGTCCTTCACGGCATAGTGTGTTACCAATTGTTTTCTTGGTGACTATGGTCCCAGCTGTCTTGAGATCATTGACAAGATCCTCCCGTGTAGTTCTGGGCTGATTCCTCACCGTTCTCATGATCATTGCAACTCCACGAGGTGAGATCTTGCATGGAGCCCCAGGCCGAGGGAGATTGACAGTTCTTTTGTGTTTCTTCCATTTGCGAAAAATCGCACCAACTGTTGTCACCTTCTCACCAAGCTGCTTGGCGATGGTCTTGTAGCCCATTCCAGCCTTGTGTAGGTCTACAATCTTGTCCCTGACATCCTTGGAGAGCTCTTTGGTCTTGGCCATGGTGGAGAGTTTGGAATCTGATTGATTGATTGCTTATGTGGACTCCCTTTAAGAGTGTGCTCCTAATCTCAGCTCGTTACCTGTATAAAAGACACCTGGGAGCCAGAAATCTTTCTGATTGAGAGGGGGTCAAATACTTATTTCCCTCCTTAAAATACAAATCAATTTATAACATTTTTAGACATGCGTTTTTCTGGATTTTTTTGTTGTTATTCTGTCTCTCACTGTTCAAATAAACCTACCATTAAAATTATAGACTGATCATGTCTTTGTCAGTGGGCAAATGTACAAAATCAGCAGGGGAACGAATACTTTTTTCCCTCACTGTAACAACCATAGTTAGCCTCTATTGAGCCATTTAACAAATCAAAATGTTCTGAATTTAGAATGATAGTGACTAATGGTTCTGATTGGGTTCTACAGAGAATGTCACCAGCAGCTGAATGTGAGATGACTGCCTCCACCACAGGTACTGTAGGAATGTTGTCTGTATACAGTGATATAAAGCTCTGTTCGTGGGATGAAATGAAACCGACTTATCCACCTATCTTTCTCTGTGCAGCTAATGAAAACGGTCCATTTGGAAAACAACTTCTGAATCGGGGACAAAAAGGGGGAGATATTTTGATGAACACCAAGGTGAAGTGCTAACATAGCAGCAATACTGTTGCAGTGTCTCAAGAATTAAGAAGAGGTTGACCTAGAGGTGAAAATGGACCTTATTCACAGTGGACATTCAAACATCTCACAGCAGGCAAATATATGTTTCCCATGCTAACCAACAGAGACTTTTAAAAACCAACAGAAGATTCACCTAGGCTGGAGTTACCAGTCAAATAACACATTCTGATTGGTTTCTTTACTTAAAGAGTGTCCTAATGTCCTAATGAGAAAATATTCATACAAGCCTTATCATTCCACGTAATACTATGAACAATGTTATCAAATATGTTAACTTCACTATACTTTGTTTGCTTCTAGTTCACGTTGCCTGCTCAACCCCAAACCAAACCTCTGTTTTCCACCTCTTAACAAGTGGATCAGTGAGTAGGCCTAGTCAATAATGCCTGGTCTCCAAGGAAACACTGCACCAGTGTCTGAAAGGTTGTTGATGCATTACAGAGCCTGAATGGTATTCATGGGAGCTGTCCACAGGTGAATGCAACCATTTTCCTGATCTCGTGTCCACATCAACCTGCCAGTAACCAGAAGACACTGGTCTAATACCATTGGTCCTGCTTGAGACTGGTCAGTGACTCCTGGATTCTGGGAGGAGGCTTGCAACCTTGCAGGATCATGTGCTGAACTTGTGTTTATGTTGGAGTAAGATAAAGGTCCCTCTAGAGAATCTGAGGTCAGTTTTGTATTCTCATTCAGGGTTTAGGATAAGACTTTAGGAAGGGAAATCTGATTGTAGATCTGTGCCTCAGGGCAACTCCTACCCAGAGATGGATCAGGTCAAAGACAGCCGAACATCGCCATCTAGTGGCCTTACAGCCTCGGCACCATATGCCTACACCTGATTGAACACAGATACATTAGGCCAGTGGTTCCCAAACGTATTCCCATTCTGATAACTGAAAATTCTCACGACCCCAACCATGTAAGAAAAAAAAATTTAATTAACAGAATGTTATTTTTTTTATTTGGGGCTATGGCAGTCGATTGAGGAACATTGTAACAGTATTTCTAATTGTCTTCTCAACTCACGTTCACATAATTGTAATGTGGGACTATGACAGTCAATTGCAAAGTAGTCTGACATGTTTCTTATCTCACCACCACTAATGAGTTAGGTGTGCCTGATGCATGTTGTGTAGGAGATTCTCAAAGTCAGGGGGCGTGGTCGACGTTGAGCACCTCATCTCTGCTGTCACATTAAACCTGGATCGATATTTGGTTTTAATGGAGACGAGAGCCCTGATGGTTCTTTCAAGACTCCTGGGAACTCATAACGTCAGTGGTCTTCAGGTTGGAAAGTTGGAGCTCTAGAAACAGGCCTGAGTTCCCGAGTTGGAATTCCGGGTCAAAACTATTTATTTTCCCAGTTCCCATTTGCCTTGGATGCACTGAAGTCGGATGTCAGATATTTCCAAGTTCCCAGTTCCCAGTTAATTAAGGACAGACCCTCAACTAACTGTAGTATCCAGGACAGACCATCAACTAACTGTAGTATCCAGGACAGACCATCAACTAACTGTCATATCCAGGACAGACCCTCAACTAACTGTAGTATCCAGGACCATCAACTAACTGTAGTATCCAGGACAGACCATCAACTAACTGTAGTATCCAGGACAGACCATCAACTAACTGTAGTATCCAGGACAGACCCTCAACTAACTGTAGTATCCAGGACAGACCCTCAACTAACTGTAGTATCCAGGACAGACCCTCAACTAACTGTAGTATCCAGGACAGACCATCAACTAACTGTCATATCCAGGGCAGACAATCAACTAACTGTAGTATCCAGGACAGACCCTCAACTAACTGTAGTATCCAGGACAGACCCTCAACTAACTGTAGTATCCAGGACAGACCCTCAACTAACTGTAGTATCCAGGACAGACCATCAACTAACTGTCATATCCAGGGCAGACAATCAACTAACTGTCGTATCCAGGACAGACCATCAACTAACTGTAGTATCCAGGGAAAACCATCAACTAACTGTAGTATCCAGGACAGTGTCACACCCTGGTCAAAGTATTTTGTGTTTATCTTTATTTATTTGGTCAGGCCAGGGTGTGGCATGGGTTTTTGTATGTGGTGTGTTTGTATGGGGATTGTAGCTAGTGGGGTGTTCTAGCTAAGTCTATGGCTGTCTGAAGTGGTTCTCAATCAGAGGCAGGTGTTTATCGTTGTCTCTGATTGGGAACCATATTTAGGCAGCCATATTCTTTGAGTTTGTCGTGGGTGATTGTCCTTAGTGTCCTGATGTCATTGTTCTGTGTTAGGATACACAAGTATAGGCTGTTTCGGGTTTTGTTAAGTTTATTGTTTTGGTAGTGTTTGTGTTTAGTGTGTTAATTCATTAAACATGGATTGCAATAGACACGCCGCATTTTGGTCCGACTCTCCTTCTCATCAAGAAAACCGTTACAGAATCACCCACCACAAAGGGACCAAGCAGCGTGTCAACAGGCAAGAACAGCCCAAAGTGGAGTACAGTATGGACTATACTTCTTGGGAGGAGATAGACAGGTGGGCGGTCGACCCAGGGAGAGTGCCGGAGCCCGCCTGGGATTCGATGGAGCAGTGCGCGGAAGGATATAGGAGAATGGAGTTTGCGAAGCAAGCAAGGCGGCGCGGACGGAGGCCCCATAGTCAGTCCCAAAAATTTCTTGGGGGGGGGCTCAGGGAGAGTGTGGCAGAGTCAGGAGCCAGACCTGAGCCAACTCTCCCTGTTTATCGTGAGGAGCCAAGGAGGAGACCAGAACCAGAGCCGGTGTTGGAGGTGAGCGAAACAGAGACTGTGAAGGAGTTAATGGCGAAATTGGAGGAGAGAGAAATGAGGGAGTTGCTGTGTTGGTGTTTTAAACATGGAATTCGCCCGACGGAGCGTGTCGGGGATTTGATGGCACCTGGGTCAGCGCTCCATACTCGTCCTGAGGTGCGTGTTAGTCGGCTGGTGAAGATGGTGCCAGTCTCACGTACCAGGCCTCCTGTGCACCTCCCTAGCCTTGCACGTCCTGTGCCAGCACCGCTCTCAAGATCTCCAGTACGCCTTCACGGTCTAACCCATCCTGTGCCACCTCCACACCCCAGCCCTCCGGTAGCAGCTCCCCGCACCAGGCTTCCTGTGCGTGTCCTCGGCCCAGTACCACCAGTGCCAGCACCACGCATCAGGCCTATAGTGCGCCTCGCCTGTCCAGCGCTGTCGGAGCCCTCCTCCTCTCCAGCGCTGTCGGAGTCTCCCGCCTGTTTAGCGCTGTTAGAGCCTTCCTTCTCTACAGCGCTGCCGGAGTCTCCCGCCTGTTCAGAACTGCCAGTTAGCATAGAGCTGCCAGTTAGCATAGAGCTGCCAGTTAGCATAGAGCTGCCAGTTAGCATAGAGCTGCCAGTCTGCAAGGAGCTGCCAGTCTGCAAGGAGCTGCCAGTCTGCAAGGAGCTGCCAGTCTGCAAGGAGCTGCCAGTCTGCAAGGAGCCGCCAGAGCTGCCTGTCTGCAGGATGCCGCCAGAGCTGCCAGTCTGCAAGGAGCCGCCAGAGCTGCCAGTCTGCAAGGAGCCGCCAGAGCTGCCAGTCTGCAAGGAGCCGCCAGAGCTGCCAGTTAGCATGGAGCAGCCAGGGCCGCCAGTCAGCATGGAGCAGCCAGGGCCGCCAGTCAGCATGGAGCAGCCAGGGCCGCCAGTCAGCATGGAGCAGCCAGGGCCGCCAGTCAGCATGGAGCAGCCAGGGCCGCCAGTCAGCATGGAGCAGCCAGTGCTGCCAGTCAGCATGGAGCAGCCAGTCAGCATGGAGCAGCCAGAGCAGCCAGTCAGCATGGAGCAGCCAGAGCTGCCAGTCAGCATGGAGCAGCCAGTCAGCATGGAGCAGCCAGAGCTGCCAGTCAGCATGGAGCAGCCAGTCAGCATGGAGCAGCCAGAGCTGCCAGTCATCATGGAGCAGCCAGTCAGCATGGAGCAGCCAGAGCTGCCAGTCGACCAGACTCTCCCAGATCTGCCAGTCGACCAGACTCTCCCAGATCTGCCAGTCGACCAGACTCTTCCAGATCTGCCAGTCGACCAGACTCTTCCAGATCTGCCAGTCGACCAGACTCTTCCAGATCTGCCAGTCGACCAGACTCTTCCAGATCTGCCAGTCGACCAGACTCTTCCAGATCTGCCAGTCGACCAGACTCTTCCAGATCTGCCAGTCGACCAGACTCTTCCAGATCTGCCAGTCGACCAGACTCTTCCAGATCTGCCAGTCGACCAGACTCTTCCAGATCTGCCAGTCGACCAGGATCTGCCAGTCAGCCAGGATCTGCCGAAACCGCCAGCCAGCCAGGATCTGGTAGATTCGTCAACCTGCCTGAGCTTCCTCTCACTCCTGAGCTTCCTCTCACTCCTGAGCTTCCTCTCACTCCTGAGCTTCCTCTCACTCCTGAGCTTCCCCTCAGTCCCGAGCTGCCTCAGTCCCGAGCTGCCCCTCAGTCCCGATCTGCTCCTCAGTCCAGTGGGGTTCTGGGTGAGGACTACTAGGCCATGGTCGGCGGCGAGGGTGGACTATCCAGGGACGCGAGGAGAAGGGACTAAGACATTGATTGAGTGGGGTCCACGTCCCGCGCCGGAGCCGCCACCATGGACAGACGCCCACCCGGACCCTCCCTATTGTTTTGAGGTGCGTTCGGGAGTCCGCACCTTAGGGGGGGGGTTCTGTCACACCCTGGTCAAAGTATTTTGTGTTTATCTTTATTTATTTGGTCAGGCCAGGGTGTGGCATGGGTTTTTGTATGTGGTGTGTTTGTATGGGGATTGTAGCTAGTGGGGTGTTCTAGCTAAGTCTATGGCTGTCTGAAGTGGTTCTCAATCAGAGGCAGGTGTTTATCGTTGTCTCTGATTGGGAACCATATTTAGGCAGCCATATTCTTTGAGTTTGTCGTGGGTGATTGTCCTTAGTGTCCTGATGTCATTGTTCTGTGTTAGGATACACAAGTATAGGCTGTTTCGGGTTTTGTTAAGTTTATTGTTTTGGTAGTGTTTGTGTTTAGTGTGTTAATTCATTAAACATGGATTGCAATAGACACGCCGCATTTTGGTCCGACTCTCCTTCTCATCAAGAAAACCGTTACAGACAGACCATCAACTAACTGTCGTATCCAGGACAGACCATCAACTAACTGTAGTATCCAGGGAAAACCATCAACTAACTGTAGTATCCAGGACAGACCCTCAACTAACTGTAGTATCCAGGGAAAACCATCAACTAACTGTCGTATCCAGGGAAAACCATCAACTAACTGTAGTATCCAGGACAGACCATCAACTAACTGTCGTATCCAGGACAGACCATCAACTAACTGTCGTATCCAGGACAGACCATCAACTAACTGTCGTATCCAGGGAAAACCATCAACTAACTGTCATATCCAGGACAGACCATCAACTAACTGTAGTATCCAGGGAAAACCATCAACTAACTGTCGTATCCAGGGAAAACCATCAACTAACTGTCGTATCCAGGACAGACCATCAACTAACTGTCGTATCCAGGACAGACCATCAACTAACTGTCGTATCCAGGACAGACCATCAACTAACTGTCGTATCCAGGGAAAACCATCAACTAACTGTCATATCCAGGACAGACCATCAACTAACTGTAGTATCCAGGGAAAACCATCAACTAACTGTCGTATCCAGGGAAAACCATCAACTAACTGTCGTATCCAGGACAGACCATCAACTAACTGTCGTATCCAGGGAAAACCATCAACTAACTGTCGTATCCAGGACAGACCATCAACTAACTGTAGTATCCAGGGAAAACCATCAACTAACTGTCGTATCCAGGGAAAACCATCAATTAACTGTCATATCCAGGACAGACCATCAACTAACTGTCATATCCAGGACAGACCATCAACTAACTGTAGTATCCAGGGAAAACCATCAACTAACTGTCGTATCCAGGGAAAACCATCAACTAACTGTCGTATCCAGGACAGACCCTCAACTAACTGTAGTATCCAGGGAAAACCATCAACTAACTGTAGTATCCAGGACAGACCCTCAACAATAGTTACTCACCATCAGCTGGCCTGGAAGTGATCCACAGTTACAGCAGTAAACTGTAATATTTAGGACACATAACTGCAAGAGACTTCCTTCACCTGGAGTCTGCTGATATTGGCCTTTTAGAGTTTGTCTCTGTTTTTACCTTAATAAATGTTGAAGAACATGAATTATATCCAGGAATTAGTTGGCAAGACTTAGTCTTTTCTAATCGTTTGGCTCCGAACAGTAGCCTTATTTTTGTTGTTGTTCCATTTCACTATTCCGACCAGCTAAATAAAGTTCTGAACCGGTTCAAACCCTAAAAAGGAACGGTTTATATAGTTTATTTCTGTTCACTATTAAACCCCTGAAAACAGTTTTTTTTTAAAACATTTAGCAGAACATTAAATGACTTCACCATTCAGTGAGGAAAGAGCAGCTTACTATGGAGCAGGCAAGCGATAGTTACATGAAGCTTGGATTGAAGCGCTGGACATCTTGTTATGACATGCATTCTCTGAATTAGACCCACATAATTATACCTACATAGGAGCGGCATCTATGAAGGAACTTTTAATGTCTTTGAACTTCAGAGAGTTGGCTTAACGTTGATGCTAGCTTGCTTGTGTGCAGAGCGGCACAAGAATTCAAGTCTAGCAGTACGGACATTTTGCTTTAACACAGTCGCTGCCCTGTCTTGCATACCAAGCTCAGTCACAACTTCACAATGGGGGGAGGGGTCATTTGTCTAGGGAGGAAAGTCCACTCTGTAAATATTTCACAGTGCACTAATCTTTGCCCTACACTCATTCGGTAAATAGTGAAAGCACTTGTGTAAGGAGCAGCACACTCCTCACTTCACAACCTGGATGGAATAATCAGCGACAAAACTAGAATGACAAGCACAGGATCCTTTACAATCCATTAAGAGGGAGAGGACTTCATTTCCACAACAATAACCCTGTGGTCTGATCTCTGTGGAGATGGCCTGGGGTCTGGTTTCCATGACATTAAGGGGTCTGTTATCAGTGGTGATTCTACTGTCGACTGCCACATCCACAGATGGGAGAGGTGAGAGACAACCATCGTCTTAGTTAATCCATCTTTGAATTATACCTCTATTTAAGTCAGTTAAGAACAAATTCTTATTTACAATGATGGCCTACCCCGGCTAAACCCGGACCAATTGTGCGCAGCCCTATGGGACTCCCAATCACGGCTGGATTTGAACCAGGTGCTGCAGTGACACCTCTTGCAGTGATAGGCAGTGTCTTAGACCACTGCACCACTCAGGAGCCACTCTTTACCTTCTGTGTGACTCAAAATATTACATTCCAAAATATCTCCAACAGATGTAAGATCTTAATTTGATCAGTCTTTTGTTGCTGTGAATTATCCTGCACAGTAGGAAAAAAAACTTATAGTCTATTCAAGTGTAAAGGCTTCTAAAGATTGTGATTTCCACTTTAAAATGGCAGACATGATTTGCCCTAACGAAAACTGTATCAATATATTAATGTATCATGTCCATTAATTACAATCCACATAATAATTCACATTTCCTGTTGCTGCAGGATTATTTTCCTGCAGTAGCAAACAGGCTCAAGGTAGATCCTACATCTGTAGTCCTAGGTCTGTTTGACAGTAAGTGCTGAGCTAGCAGCACCTGGGAGGAGGGAAGTTGTTATCACACAGGACAGATAGGGTTTTACTGATACAAACTCACTGGAATCTCCTCACATCAGTTTGGGTGTGTGGTAAGATTAGAGGCATGAAGGAAGTGTAGTCATTCAGGTCTGTCTTTACTTTAGATTGTGATTTTAGTTAGAGGTTAGGTGCTGTGGGTGTGGAAAGGGGCAGGTGGAGGACCGAGGAAGACCACAATGAGAGAATATTAACAATAATAACAGGTTACTCACTTTACCAAGGTATCTGACTATTGGGGAGAATAGGAGTCTGTGTTTGAATCCCATCTTGTCCAGATGGTCATTAAATGTGTGTTTTTATTCTCTTCCAGATGTCCATGTAACCTGTGTGTTCTCAGAGGATTGTGTCCTGCCCTGCAGCTTCCTGCCTGGCAGTGAGGAAGTCATCCACTGGATGAAACCAGAAGACAAGGACCTGACCATCCACTCCTACTACTACAGTACAGATCAGCTCAAACAGCAGAGCCAGCGTTTCAGAGGGAGAACAGCCCTGTTCAATGACCAGATCCCCAAAGGAAACGCTTCACTACTGCTGAGAGGGATCACACTCCAGGACCAGGGCAGATACAAGTGTTACACCAGCACTATTAAAGGCAACATGGAGTCCTTCATTAACATAGCAGTGGAAGGTACGGAATGTCTATCTGTCTGTCTATGATGATCACTTCATGCTGCTCCATGTGTAATGTCTACTTTGTTGCAGCTCCAGTCCGCTTGGTGGACATAGAGTTATCAGATGACATCATCACCTGCAGTTCTACAGGTATCTACCCTGAGCCTAAACTCACCTGGTCCAGTGACCCCCCCTCTGACCTTTCATTTGACCCTGGAACCATCCAGAACTCCACCAGCATCAAGGTGGATGACCGGGGCCTCTATGACATCACCAGCACAAAACAGTTTAGCAGAGACCGAACCAACATCTGTACCGTGACCTCTGGGACAGTAGAAAGGACAGCAACCCTGAAACAGCATGGTAATTAATCAATCAATTCATAAATAAATGAATAAATTCATCAATATATTTATCTGGCTGCAAACTGTACAAAAACAAGACATCACTGTGAGATAAAATACACAAATATCAAGCTAAAAAGGCTCTTTCTCATGACATCATTTCAGATCCGGTCCAGGGTTCTCCAAGCAGTGAGGTTTCCATCCTCTGCAGTGTCTCTCAGTCTGACCTCCTGACCTTTGACCTCACCTGGAGGTTCAACCAGATAGACACCATCCTTACCTCCACCTACACCAACAGTACATCTCAGATGTATGTTGATGACCAGTGGAAGGATCAGGTTCAGAGTTTGTCTGACTCTGGCAGCCTTCAGCTCCACAAGTTAACCATGGTCCACCAGGGGACCTACAGCTGTGAACTCTCTACTGCCAGAGACACACACCTGATCCTCACCTACCTGCAGATCACACCTGATAAACTATCTGATGGTACAAAGTTTACTCTTACTGTTTCCCCTCACTGTAAGTCACAGGATCACATTCAACAATAAAACTGATACTCTGTATTTTCTCCTTCAGTTTCAGATGGACTGAGTCCAGGTTCAATCACTGGTATAATAATAGCAGCAGTGATTATAGCAGCAGTGATATGTTACCTGCTGAGAGGTAAGATTATGATGATGTTGTGTCTTTACTGTCATTAACTGAAAACTTATAGTTTTTATCAAAGATTCTCTGTAATTAGTGTTACACGATCAAACTGATTAATCATGTAACCGTAGTTACTAGGAAGTCGGGGCACCAAGGAAAAATATTCAAATTACAAAGTTATCATTTCCTAATTAACCTTTCAGATATTTTCATATCTGATCCATAGTCTTCTGATTAATGAATTATTTACTTTACCTCACGTTAGTCTCATTCCAAACGTCGTAAATTGTTGGTTATCTGCACAAACCCAATCTTCACTATGAGTCATCCATACATCAATTGTCTTAAATAATTTATTTAATACAAACTAAGTAATTCACAGAAATGCATAACCAAACAAACAAACAAGGTACATGTGGTTACAAGAAATGATAGGAGAATGTGCCCTAGTGGGCTAAACCGGCATGGCAGCTTGTTTGACAAAAGGGGAAGTGGGGGTCGACTAAGAAATCACTACAGAGTGACGATTATAACAATTGACATGCTAATCCTTTTCACATGAACGCTCACTCATTCGGGAACAATCAATATGTATATATTTATGCTCGGTGTGTCATCTTGTTCGCTGGTGAAAAGTTTGTTTCTGTTGGAGAGTTTTGTCCTCTCTCTCTCTCTCTCTCTCTCTATCTCTCTCTCTCTCTCTCTCCCTCCATCTCTCTCTCTCTCTCTCTCTCTCTCTCTCTCTCTCTCTCTCTCTCTCTCTCTCTCTCTCTCTCTCTCTCTCTCTCTCTCTCTCTCTCTCTCTGTCTTGGTTAGAGGGGATAGTTCAGAGTGACATTCATTAATTTGTTATAGAATGGATGTTTCGGCGGTTGTCGTTCTTCTCGTTCAATGACACCGAATTCCTAGCTGCAGACTAGTAATTAATATCAAAGACTTGTTCTTATTCTGTCGGTATCGATAGTCTAAGAGTTTAACCACGTGTTATGGTTAAAAGATTCAACAATGGTCAACAACCTTTGTCCTCCCCTAATGGAGAAAAACATGGTCTGCTGATAATTTCTCAAAGTTGGGTTTTATTCAGAATGGCAGAAAAGGGCTGTCCCAGGACACCTGACCCTAACTGAGCTCAGGGGCGGTCCTCTGATTTAGTTAACTCTAATCCCCTTTTTGAGTTTTCCTTCATTAAACAGTCCAAAATCATATTACACAATTTTACAAACAGTATCATACTCACTCATTCATCTTATACAACAATTAGATGTAAACCTCATATCTGAGGCTATTATATAAACAGCGTTATGGTAATGTGGCCACACCGTCTCCCATGAGCTTCCCCAAGTTGTGACAAACGGACCAGTTCGTAGCTGGATTCTTCACCGATCTTTTATACTTTCTCCGGAACATGAAATTTGTTCATACCTCAAGTTCTGTGAGGTGGAAGGAATTGCTTTGTTCTCTATGAAAATTTACTCTCTATACTGTGTCGATCAGGAGATCCGTCAATTTACGACGTCTCTCTGACCACAGCAGCCTAGTTGAAGGAGAAAAGGGGGCGGCAGGGAGAGGGGGATGTGGCTTGCTATACTCAAAGAGGCCAACGTCATGACAATGATGATGACATCATAATCTGTTGAACCATTTAACACAACCACCTCCTGATGAACAGAGAGGAGGGTTACATTGGTGGCTTTTGATGAACAGCTTTCAGTTTCTGATATTTTGAAGTCTCCTGTCTCAAGGTTTTCTGTGCAAATCCAAGCCCACATGGTCTCAAGCGATGAACACCATCTCACCTGAAGAGGAAGAGTCACTCTCTGCCGCAGGTAGACCTTCATGGAATATTCATGTCCTTATGGTTACATGCATTTACTCATACTAGCTGTTTGTGTGTCTGAATCCTGCTAACTCACCCTAAACTCACCTATCCCCCTCCAGCAAATACAAATGGTCCAAATGAAAACGATCAGAGTGGAAAACCACTTCAGAATGAAGAAGGAAGAGAGGAAGACAGAGAAAGACAACAACAAGGTCAAGGAGAAGAGGGGTCAGCCATATCAACTTTGGTAATTCCTTGAATCAAGGAGAGAACATTGACCCAAGGGAGGACAAAGAGGAAAGTTGAAATTGGGGTAATTGTCCAATTGCATACAGTACCAGTCAAAAGTTTGGACACACCTACTCATTCAAGGATTTCTCTTTATTGTGACTATTTCCTACATTGTTGAATAATAGTGAATATCGAAACTATGAAATAACACATATGGAATCATGTAGTAACCAAAAAAGTGTTATACAAATCTTGCCTTGATGACAGCTTTGCACACTCTTGGCATTCTCTCAACCATCTTCGACACTCTTGAAGGTGTTCACACATGCTGAGCACTTGTTGGCTGCTTTTCTTTCACTCTGCAGTCCAACTCAACACCAAACCATCTCAATTGGGTGTAGGTCAGGTGATTAGGGATGCCAGGTCATCTGTGCAGCACTCCATCACTCTCCTTCTTGGTCAAATAGCCCCTACACAGCCTGGAGGTGTGTTGGATCATTGTCCTGTTGAAAAACAAATGATAATCCCACTAAGCGTAAATCAGATGAGATGGCGTATTGCTGCAAAATGCTGTGGTAGTCATGCTGGTTAAGTGTGCCTTGAATTCTAAATAAATCACTGACAGTGTCACCAGCAAAGCACCCACACACCATCACGCCTCCTCCTCCATGCTTCACGGTGGGAACCACACATACTGAGATCATCCGTTCACCTACTCTGTGTCTCACAAAGACACAGCGGTTGGAACAGAAAATCTCAAATTTAGACTCATCAGACCAAAGGACAGATTTCCACCGGTCTAATGTCCATTGCTCGTCTTTCTTGGCCCAAGCAAGTCTCTTCTTCTTATTGGTGTCCTTTAGTAGTGGTTTCTTTGCAGCAATTTGACCATGCAGGCCTGATTCACACAGTCCCCTCTGAACAGTTGATGTTGAGATGTGTCTGTTACTTGAACTCTGTGAAGCATTTCTTTAGGCTGCAATCTGAGATGCAGTACACTCTAATGAACAAATCCTCTGCAACAGAGGTAACTCTCGGTCTTCTTTTCCTGTGGGGGTCTTCATGAGAGCCAGTTTCATCACAGTGCCTTATGGTTTTTGCGACTGCACTTGAAGAAAAGTTCTTGAAATTTTCCGGATTGACTGACCTTCATGTCTTAAAGTAATGATGGACTTTTGTTTCTCTTTGCTTGTTTAAGCTATTCTTGCCATAATATGGACTTGGTCTTTTACCAAATAGAGCAATCTTCTGTATGCCACCCCTACCCTGTCACAACACAACTGACTGGCTCAAACGGATTATTAAGGAGAAGTTTATCTAAAGTCCATGCATAACACTTGAATTTTCATCAACATTTATAATGAGTATTTCTGTGAATGGATGTGGCTCTACAAAATCACTGCATGTTTTGGAACTACTGAACATAACACGCCAATGTAAAATGACATTTTTGGATATAAATATGCACTTTATCGAACAAAACATACATGCATTGTGTAACATGAACTCCTATGAGTGTCATCTGATGAAGATCATCAAAGGTTAGTGATTAATTTTATCTCTATTTGTGCTTTTTGTGACTCCTCTCTTTGGCTGGAAAAATGGCTGGGTTTTTCTGTGATTTGGTGGTGACCTAACATAATCGTTTGTGGAGCTTTCGCTGTAAAGCATTTGTGGTGGGATTAACGAGAATTTTATCTTTAAAATGGTGCCTAATACTTGTATGTTTGAGAAATTTGACATTTCCGCCAGCGGAACCCCATTCCCAGACAGGCTAATGTCCTAATGAGAAAATACTCATATACAAGCCTTATCATTCCACATAATACTATGAACAATGTTATTAAATATTTTAACTTTACTAGCCTTTGTTTGCTTCTACTTCACGTTGCCTGCTCAACCCCAACCCAAACCTCTTAATTTTCTACCTCTTAACATTTGGATCAGTGAGTAGACATAGTGAATAATGCACTGCACCAGTGTCTGAAATGTTGTTGATGCATTACATCCATAGTATTCATGGGAACTGTCCACAGGTGAATGCAACCTTCTCCTGATCTCTTAGGTCCACATCAACCTGCCAGTAACCAGAAGACACTGGTCTAATATCGTGTGTTAATATACTTAAGTATATTAAAAACCAAATACTTTTAGACTTTCTCAAGTAGTATTTTACTGGGTGAATTTCACTTTTACTTGAGTCATTTTCTATTGAGGTATCTTTACTTTCACTCAAGTATGACAATTGGGTACTTTTTCCACCACTGATTGCTAGCTATACCATTCATTCTTTGTTTAACAGTGTTATCTGACAAAGGTATTGATGTGAGTTTCTGTGCCTCTGTCTCCCCACACATTGTTTTAACCACATCAATTGCTGCCGGTAATAACAAAGTCTCTACAATAGTGTGTGGTTTCATAGAGTAGCGGGCCTTAACATTCACTGTGGGAATGATTCAAGTGCAACAGTCAAGAGCAAACTTTTCCCATGATCTAAGTGCGCTCTGGTTGAATTCTATCGTTTAGATTTCAATAATTCTCATTTAGATTTTGAAGGTTAACCACTTTACAATAATTTTGAGATACAAAGAATATATTCTAATATATGCAGTATATATATATATATATATATATATATATATATATATATATATATATATATATATATATATATATATTATTTTGGGGGGGGGGATTCAGGATTTTGAAAATGTTATTTCACTGACTGTGCACAATCACATTATTCTGATGAAGACAGCTTGTCTGTCGAAACGTTGGTTATTAGGTTATTAAATTATTGCATCTGAGCTCCTAGAGAGTGCGAATCTCCTTTTCTTCAACGTTTATCAACGTTTCCCTTTACTGTGGCAATTGTGATCAAATCAATGCAATATTATCCACTTTCAATTATGCAACATACCAAAAACAAACTATGCAAGAGATTCCTACAAGAGCACAAAACGTGTCCATTTCTTGAAATCTTTTAAGAGTCTTAAAGGGGCAGTGTTGTATTTTGAGACAGGCTTGTCAATCGTTGTCTCTGATTGAGAACCATACTTAGGCAGCCTGTTTTCCCACCATGGGTGGTGGGTAGTTGTTTTCTGTTTTGTGTATTGCACCTTGCAGAACTGTTCGTTTGTCATTTTTTTGTTCAAGTATTTGTATTGATTAAAAGGTATGATGAATACTTACCATGCTGCACCTTGGTCTTCTCCTTCTCCCGAAAACAGACGTTATTCGTATTGATTAAAAGGTATGATGAATACTTACCATGCTGCACCTTGGTCTTCTCCTTCTCCCGAAAACAGACATTATTCGTATTGATTAAAAGGTATGATGAATACTTACCATGCTGCACCTTGGTCTTCTCCTTCTCCCGAAAACAGACATTATTCGTATTGATTAAAAGGTATTATGAATACTTACCATGCTGCACCTTGGTCTTCTCCTTCTCCCGAAAACAGACGTTATTCGTATTGATTAAAAGGTATGATGAATACTTACCATGCCGCACCTTGGTCTTCTCCTTCTCCCGAAAACAGACGTTGCACTTGCATCAAACAACACAACAACATTTTCTTGTCTGAAGGACAAGTGGATAAACAGGTTAATGTCAAGTTCTGCATGTTTCTTTTCAATGGTCCCGTGGAATGTTGGCCTACATTGAACACCACACATGGTGTGGCTGCTACTGTAGGCTGAATGATAGAACAGCTATTTCCATGTTAACATTTCATGGGATGCATTTTCTCTTTTTGATGGTAGGCCACTCTGGTAGGCCTGCATAAGGATAAAATAGCCACAGTAGCCTGCCAACTTAACCAGTTTTTAATCTGAATTTTCACGAAGTTCAAGTTTGTGTTCAGCAGACCTGAAATTTGTTCAGTGCAGAAAAAAAATAGAAGGAACTTTGTTATAAATATCCAATACTATCAGATCTACATTAAGTGCATACAGTCATGGCCCAAAAGTATTGTCACCCTTGCACTTTCACCTATTGTCACCCAAGTAACTCACAATTTTCCCTACAAATAAGTTGACATTGACCAAAGTATTTAGTCTCCAACAATTCTTTATTTCACTGTTAATATTACAGATACTTTGTTTTTGATTCAGAACTTAATATGTCAATTTAAACCAGAAAATAAACAGAAATGGCATGGACAAAATTATTGACACCCTAGACTTTATTTGGTCTTTGGTCAAAATAACTGCAATCAAGCGCTTCCTGTAGCCATCGATGAGCTTCCTGCACCTCTGTACTGGCATTTTGGCCCACTCTTCTTGTGCAAACTGCTCCAGTTCTCCCAGATTTGAAGGGTGCCTTCTCCCGACTGCTTCTCCCGATCCACAAGTTTTCAATTTGATTTACATCTGGACTCATTGCTGGCCACTTCAGAACAGTCCAGCGTTTATCTTGAACCATTCCTGGGTGCTTTTTGAAGTGTGTTTGGGGTCATTGTCCTGCTGGAAGACCTGTGACCTTCAACGAAGACCTGGCTTTTTGACACTTGGTCCAACATTGCGCTCCAAAATGCCTTGGTATTCTTCTGATTTCATGATGCCATGCACACGCTCAAGGCACCCAGTGCCTGAGGCAGCAAAGCAACCGCAAAGCATCACTGAACCTCCTCCATGTTTGACTCTAGGAAAGGTGTTACTTTCTTTAAAGGCTTCATTTAGTTCTTTACCAAAAAAGCTCTAATTTGGTCTCATCTTGAAACTGTCTTGTGTCTGAAGGTTAGCTTGAATCTGTGTGGCAGTTGGTCGAGGTGCTCTCACCACCATTCAAACGATCTTTCGCTGCAATCTTCCATCAAGACTTTTCTTGCAGCCACGACCAGGGAGGTTGGCTACAGTGGCATGGACCTTATACTTCTGGATAACATTACGTATGTGGAAACAGTAACATGAAGGTCTCTGGAGATGGACTTGTAGCCTTGAGATTGTCCTCCTCAGATAATTCTTGGTTTGGTTTTGGTTTTCTTTATTTTCTCCATGCTCATTGTGGTTCACACCGTGACACAAAACAAGAGAATTAGTATTTTTCTATATTCAAACTGGTATAATTCATGATTTTTATATTGCAGCCACCTGCAGCTCACTACAGGTGAGTTCAATTCCAAAGTAAAGGAGAATCACTTCCTTGAAATCTAATTCTAGAAGGGGCCAATAATGTTGTCAGGGCCATTTTTGAATGTCTTTGTGGAATTGGCTAACATTTAGTAAATTATTCATATATAATTGCAAACCAAATACATACTTATGTGGACACCAAAATATTTTTGAATTTCGACAGTTTTCTGGAAGAAATGGTGCGTTATTTGAAAAAAGATCAAGGGTATTTTTGACATAACTGTATGTGTTTGGGGTTAGAGGCGGGGTCTTGGGGTGGGTTTGTGATTGACAGTAAGTGCTGAGCTAGCAGCACCTGGGAGGAGGGGAGTTGTTATCACACAGGACTGTCAGGGTTTTACTGATATAAACTGACCAGAATCACCTCACATGAGTTTAACTGTAAAACAAGCTTCTCAGACACATGAATTACTGTAGATCATAAACATGTTGGTCATTACAGAAGACTGACAATTTAATTAAAGAGCTGACTTTTCCTGTTGTGCATAGTGATCTTTGGTCACTTCCACCCTAAGGCAAAGTGTTAAACATTGATTATAACTATTTGGACAGTAACCCCCCATTTTACTCTCAGAACAGCCTGAAGGTGTCGAAAGCTTTCCACAGGGATGCTGGCCCATGTTGACTCCAATGCATCCCATAGTGGTGTCAAGTTGGCTGGATTTCCTTTGGGTGGTGGACCATTCTTGAAACACATGGGAAACTGTTGGGCGTGAAAAAACAGGTAGCTTTGTAGTTCTTGCCACAAACTGGTGCGCCTGGCACATACTACCATACCCTGTTCAAAGGCACTTACATCTTTTGTCTTGCCAATTCACCCTCATGAATGGCACACATACACAATCCATGTCTCAATTGTCTCAAGTCTTAAAAATCCTTATTTAACTAGTCTCCTCCCCTTCATCTACACTGATTGAAGTTTATTTAACAAGGGACATCAATAAGGGATCAATAAGCTTTCATCAATGCCCACTGCTCTGAGGCTAGGAAACACTGTCACCACCGATAAATCCACTATAATTGAGAATTTCAATAAGCATTTCTCTACGGCTGGCCATGCTTTCCACCTGGCTACCCCTACCCCGGTCAACTGCCCGGCACCCTCCACAGCAACCCGCCAAAGCCCCCACCATTTCTCCTTCACCCAAATCCAGATGATGTTCTGAAAGAGCTGCAAAATCTGGACCCCTACAAATCAGCTGGGCTAGACAATCTGGACCCTCTCTTTCTAAAATTATCTGCCGAAATTGTTGAAACTCCTATTACTAGCCTGTTCAACCTCTCTTTCGTATCGTCTGAGATTCCCAAAGATTGGAAAGCTGCCGCGGTCATCCCCCTCTTCAAAGGGGGTGACACTCTAGACCCAAACTGCTACAGACCTATATCTATCTTACCCTGTCTTTCTAAGGTCTTCGAAAGCCACGTTAACAAACAGATTACCGACCATTTCAAATCCCACCGTACCTTCTCCGCTATGCAATCTGGTTTCAGAGCTGGTCATGGGTGCACCTCAGCCACGCTCAAGGTCCTAAACGACATCATAACCGCCATCGATAAGAGACATTACTGTGCAGCCGTATTCATCGACTTGGCCAAGGCTTTCGACTCTGTCAATCACCACATTCTTATTGGCAGACTCGACAGCCTTAGTTTCTCAAATGATTGCCTCGCATGGTTTACCAACTACTTCTCTGATAGAGTTCAGTGTGTCAAATCGGAGGGCCTGTTGTCCGGACCTCTGGCTGTCTCTATGAGGGTGCCACAGGGTTCAATCCTCGGGCCGACTCTCTTCTCTGTATACATCAATGATGTCGCTCTTGCTGCTGGTGGGTCTCTGATCTACCTCTACGCAGACAACACCATTCTGTATTCTTCTGGCCCCTCTTTGGACACTGTGTTAACTAACCTCCAGACGAGCTTCAATGCCATAGAATTCTCCTTCCGTTGCCTCCAACTGCTCTTAAACGCAGGGGAAACTAAATGCATGCTATTCAACCGATCACTGCCCGCACCTGCTCGCCTGTCCAGCATCACTACTCTGGATGGCTCTGACTTAGAATACGTGGACAACTACAAATACCTAGGTGTCTGGTTAGACTGTAAACTCTCCTTCCAGACTCACATTAAGCATCTCCAATCCAAAATTAAATCTAGAATTGGCTTCCTATATCGCAACAAAGCATCCTTCACTCATGCTGAGTGACATACCCTCGTAAAACTGACCATCCTACCAATCCTCGACTTCGGTGATGTCGTCTATACAATAGCCTCCAACACTCTACTCAACAAACTGGATGCAGTCTATCACAGTGCCATCTGTTTTGTCACCAAAGCCCCATACACTGCCCACCATTGCGACCTGTACGCTCTCGTTGGTTGGCCCTCGCTTCATACGCGTCGCCAAACCCACTGGCTACAGGTTATCTACAAGTCTCTGCTAGGTAAAGCCACGCCTTATCTCAGCTCACTGGTCACCATGGCAGCACCCACTCAGAGCACGCGCTCCAGCAGGTATATCTCACTGGTCACCCCCAAAGCCAATTCCTCCTTTGGTCGTCTTTCCTTTCAGTTCTCTGCTGCCAATGACTGGAACGAACTGCAAAAATATCTGAAGCTCATATCTCCCTCACTAGCTTTAAGCACCAGCTGTCAGAGCAGCTCACAGATCACTGCACCTGTACATAGCCCGTCTGTAAACAGCCCATCTATCTACCTACCTCATCCCCATACAGTATTTATTTATTTGTCTTGCTCCTTTGCACCCCAGTATCTCTACTTGCACATTCATCTTCTGCACATCTACCATTCCAGTGTTTAATTGCTATATTGTAATTACTTCGCCACCTGCTCCTTTGCACCCCAGTATCTCTACTTGCACATTCATTTTCTGCATACATCTACCATTCCAGTGTTTAATTGCTATATTGTAATTACTTCGCCACCATGGCCTATTTATTTCCTTAACACCCTTATCTAACCTCATTTGCACTCACTGTATATAGACTTTTTGTTTTATTTTGTTCTACTCTATTATTGACTGTATGTTTTGTTTATTCCATGTGTAACTCTGTGTTGTTGTATGTGTCAAACTGCTTTGCTTTATCTTGGCCAGGTCGCAGTTGCAAATGAGAACTTGTTCTCAACTAGCCTACCTGGTTAAATAAAGGTGAAATAAAATGAATGTAAAAAAATAAAACAAGCTTCCACCTGTCTTCCCCTGGTCAGTCTATGACATGGGAAGAGCAGGTGTCCTTTGTATTTTGTATAGTCAGTTTGTATAAATAATCATGTGATCATGTGATTGACTATGAGGTCTCAACAAAGTTGCTATGTGATTGTTTGAACAACTTTATAGGAGGAATCAGAGATTCAGCAAAATATGGGGCAGGTTAAGGTGGTTTAACACTGTAAATGATTGCTGAATGGATATGTGGTATAATTAGAGGCATGAAGGAAGTGTAGTCATTCAGGTCTGACTGGTCTTTACTTTCGATTGTGATTTTAGTCAGAGTTTAGGTGCTGTGGGCGTGGAGGGGGGCGGGTGGAGAACCACAATGACAGAACAGACTCAGGATAATATTACAAATAATAACAATTTAAAAACACTCTGATATAAACAAAGAGCCGACTCACTTTACCAAGGTATCTGACTATTGGGGAGAATAGGAGTCTGTGTTTGAATCCCATCTTGTCTAGATGGTCATTAAATGTGAGTGTTTATTCACTTGCAGACGTCCATGTAACATGTGTGTTCTCAGAGGATTGTGTCCTGCCCTGCAGCTTCCTGCCTGGCAGTGAGGAAGTCATCCACTGGATGAAACTAGAAGACAAGGACCTGACCGTCCACTCCTACTACTACAGTACAGATCAGCTCAAACAGCAGAGCCAGCGTTTCAGAGGGAGAACAGCCCTGTTCAATGACCAGATCCCCAAAGGAAACGCTTCACTACTGCTGAGAGGGATCACACTCCAGGACCAGGGCAGATACAAGTGTTACACCAGCACTATTAAAGGCAACATGGAGTCCTTCATTAACATAGCAGTGGAAGGTACAGAATGTCTATCTGTCTGTCTATGATGATCACTTCATGCTGCTCCATGTGTAATGTCTACTTTGTTCTCTGGGACAGTAGAAAGGACAGCAACCCTGAAACAACAAGGTAATCAGATGATCAACCTATTTAATCAAATAATTCATAAATCAAATAATAAATTCCTCAATCAATTTTCTGTCTGTAAAATAAACAAGAACAAGACAACATTGTGAAACAAAATACGCAAAAATCATCCTAAAAAGGCACTTTCCCATGACATCCTTTCAGATCCGGTCCAGGGTTCTCCAAGCAGTGAGATGTCCATCCCCTGCAGTGTCTCTCAGTCTGACCTTCTAACATTTAACCTCACCTGGAGGTTCAACCAGATAGACACCATTCTCACCTCCACCAAGGGTGCATCTCAGATGTACATTGATGACAAGTGGAAGGAGCAGGTTCAGAATTTGTCTGACTCTGGCAGCCTTCAGCTCCACAAGTTAACCCTGGTCCACCAGGGGACCTACAGCTGTGAACTCTCTACTGCCAGAGACACACACCTTCATCAAAGAGTGATCCGGATCGGCCAGCACGGGAGCCGAAGTAAACAGAGCTCTTAGTTGCCCAAAAGCCCTGTCCGTCTCAGCCGACCACTGCAACCTTACAGGACCCCCGTCCAGCAACCTGGCCAAAACCCCGGATAAATCTCTCGTAGTGATTGGCAAACCATAAAAATCGCTGCACCTCCTTTACCGTGGTGGAAGTCGGCCAATTAGGCACGGCTGCAATGCGGTCACTCTCCATCTCCACCCCTGATGTGGAAATGCGATACCCTAGGAAGGAGACGACCTGCTGAAAGAACAGGCATTTCTCAGCTTTGACGTACAGGTCATCCTCCAACAGTCGTCCAAGTACCTTGCGCACCAAGGACACATGCTCCGTGCGTGTAGAGTAAATCAGAATGTCATCGATATACACCACTACGCCCTGCCCGTGCAGATCCCTGAAAATCTCGCCAACAAAGGATTGGAAAACTGATGGAGCATTCATCAACCCGTACGGCATGACTAGATACTCATAATGCCCTGTGGTGGTACTGAACGCTGTCTTCCACTAATCTCCCTCCCGGATACGCACCAGGATATACACACTCCTGAGATCCAGATTTGTGAAGAAGCGTTCCCCATGCATTGACTCAATCGCCGTGGCGATAAGAGATAGTGGGTAACTATACTTCACCGTGATTTGATTGAGGCCTCTATAGTCAATGCACGGGCGTAAACCTCCATCCTTTTTCTTCACAAAAAAATAAACTTGAGGAGGCGGGTGAAGTAGAGGGCCAAATGTACCCCTGACGCAGGGATTCAGAGACATATGTATTCATAGCCACTGTCTCCGCTTGCGACAGGGGATACACATGACTCCTGGGAAGTGCAGCGTCTACCAGAAGATTTATGGCACAATCCCCCCCATCGATGAGGTGGTAATTTAGTTGCGAGAGAAGGAGAGAGCCAAATCGGCATATTCTGGGGGGATGTGCACGGTGGAGACCTGGTCTGGACTTTCCACCATGGTAGCACCAACAGAAACCCCTACACACCTCCCTGAGCACTCTCGCAACCACCCCGTGATAGCCCTCTGTTGCCAGGAAATAGTGGGGTTATGTAGAGCCAACCAAGGATGGCCTAGTACCACAGGAAACGCAGGAGAGTCAATGAGAAAGAGACTGATTCTCTCCTCATGACTCCCCTGCATAACCATGGCCAAGGAGATGGTGGCCTCCTTAATTAGCCCGGACCCTAATGGTCGACTATCTAGAGCGTGTACTGGGAAGGGTCTAACTATGGGAAAAATAGGGATCCCTAACCTAATGGCTAATGCTCTGTCGATAAAATTCCCAGCTGCGCCTGAATCGACGAGCGCCTTATGCTTTGAATGTGGGGAAAACTCAGGGAAACAAACAGGCACAAACAGTTGATCAACAGAGGACTCTGGATGAGTGTGGTGCAAACTCACCTGAGGTGATGCCAGAGTGCCCTGCCTGTTGCCTCGACTCCCAGAGGAACCAACACGGCACCGACCGGCAGTGTGTCCTCTGCAGCCACAGATGGCGCACGTGATGGCTCCTCCTCCAGTCTCCCTATGAGCAGCCCCTCCTAACTCCATGGGCACCGGAGCAGGAATGCTGGATGATGGAACTGACAGAGCCCCCTCTGGACGTCTGCGGGTGACCAGCAGGTTATCCAACTGGATGAACAAATCCACCAGTTGGTTGAAGGAAATGGTGGCATCCCTGCAGGCCAGTTCACGTCGGACGTCCTCTCGTAGGCTGCATCGATAATGGTCGATTAGGGCCCTGTCGTTCCAGCCTGCTCCGGCGGCCAAGGTCCGTAATTCCAGGGCGAAGTCCTGGGCGCTCCTCGTCCCCTGTCTCAGATGGAAGAGCCTCTCCCCTGCTGCTCTGCCCTCAGGTGCATGGTCGAAGATGGTCCTGAAGCGACGGGTGAATTCCTCGAAGTGGTCTGGCGCCACGTCTCCTTCCCTCCACATGGCGTTTGCCCACTCCAGTGCTCTTCCTGTGAGACAGGAGACGAGGGCGGCCACTCCCTCCCCTCCTGAGGGAGCTGGATGCACAGTGGCCAGGTAGAAGGCCAGTTGTAACAAGAATCCCTGGCACTGTGCTGCTGTTCCATCATACTCTCTAGGAAGGGAGAGACGCATCCCACTGGAACTCTCTCTGGATGGAACGGATGGAGATAATCCCGGTTGTACTGGTCGAGGCACTGGAGAGACTTCCTGTCTCTCCCAGCGACCCATGGTCTGGGCAACGCGATCCGTCATGGCACCAAGATGTTGTAACATGGCCAAATGTTCCTGGACGTGCTCCTCGACTCCTCTAACCGGGGTACCAGCTCCTGCGGACTCCATTGAAAGTGTGTAATTCTGTCAGGATGGTGTATTGGAGGCGAAGTCAAGTGCAGGAGAGCAGATTATATTGAACAGGTGCACTTTTATTATAGTTCCAAAAAACGAGAGCACTACATGAATCAAAATGTTCTCAAAAAACGGAACATAAAAGTAGAGCGCGTAAACTAACACCACCTAACATGAAAACAATTACACACAAAACATGATGGGAAAGAGGGTTACAAGTAGCTTAATTGGGGAAATGAAAACCAGGTGTGTATGGAAACAAGACAAGACAAATGGATATACGAAAAATGGAGGGGCGATGGCTAGAAAGCCGGTGATGTCGATTGCCGAACGTCGCCCAAACAAGGAGGGGCTGACTTCGGCAGAAGTCATGACAGGATGACTGAGGTGCCCAAAGTAAACTGCCTGTTACTCAGGCCCAGAAAATAGGACAGAAAACACTCTGAAGTTTCCAAAACTGTTAAAATAATGTCTGTGAGTATTTTTATTTAAGTAGGCAAGTCAGTTAAGAACAAATTCTTATTTTCAATGACAGCCTAGGAATAGTGGGTTAACTGCCTGTTCAGGGGCAGAATGACAGATTTGTACCTTGTCAGCTCAGGGGGTTGAACTTGCAACCTTCCTGTTACTTGTCCAACACTCTAACCACTAGGCTACCCTGCCGCCCCGAAGTATAACAGAACTGATATGGCAGGTGAAAACCTGATGAAAATCCATCCAGGAAGTGGGATATTTTTGATGTGTGTAGTTTTCAATTGAATGCCTATTAGGACCCAGATTGCAGTTCCTATGGCTTCTACTAGATGTCAACAGTCTTTAGACATTGTTTCAGGCTTGTATTCTGAAAAATGAGGAAGAATGAGACCATTTTATAAGTGGCATGCAGAATGACCAGAGCTCCTTTGCGCGCGTGACCAATTGCATGCCCTTCATTCTTTTTCCTTTCTATTGAATACGTTATTGTTGAAATATTATCGATTAATTAGACAATAGACAACCTGAGGATTAATTATAAACATTGTTTGACATGTTTCAATGAACTTTACCGGTACTATTAGGATGTATTCGTCAGCATGTTGTGACAGCCGTTGAGCCAGTGAATTACTGAACAAAACGCGCCAAGAAAACTGAGTTTTTGGGACATAAAGAGGAACTTTATCGAACAAAATAAACATTTATTGTATAACAGGGACTCTTGTGAATGCAACGAGATGAAGATCATCAAAGGTAAGTGATTAATTTTATCGCTATTTCTGACTTTTGTGACTCCTCTACTTGGCTTGAAAATGTTTGTATGCTTTTGTACGCGGGGCGCTGTTCACAGATAATCAAATGGTATACTTTCGCCGTAAAGCCTTTTTGAAATCTGACACAGCGGCTGGATTAACAGCGGCTGGATTAGCTTTATTTTGATGTATAACACTTGTATTTTCACGAACGTTAAATATTTATATTTTTGTCATTTGAATTTCACGCTCTGCCATTTCACCGGATGTTGTCGAGGTGTGCCGCTAGCGGGACGCCTATCCTAAAAAGGTTTTAAGTGTGTTCAGGTGTGTTGGCTGAGCCCACAAATTGGTCACTCCTGATCGTAATGAGTGCCTGTTTCCTTTGAAATAGGGTTTGTTTGAATAGACACAAATGAACAGCTTTGTATGAGTTAAAAGAACATGGCATGGTAGCTCCATCCTGATGGCTCAGTGGACTAATTCCATGGATTAAGAGCAGAAGATCGTAGTTTTGAATCTCACCGACACCATGCCACAATAAGAAATTAATGTGTTAAGCAAATTAATTTCCATGTGTGCTTGGAGTTCACACAGATTCAAGCACATCTCTTCTTCTTTTAAAAAAACAACACAGTTGTAAATATTGAATAAAAGCACACAAGTAAATATGTAGATATGTCAGAAACAATCATGTCCAAATGTTATTCAGCAAGTACACACAATAACACCCAATCTAGGGAAATGTCAAAGTAAAAACAGTCTAGGTAGCTAACTGAACGTCACACATATTGAACCAAGGCCATCAAACTCGGAGTGACTGAGCCTCATTGGAAAGACAACAAGTGGTTTTGATGGGCTGTAGAATGACCTTTATACAGTAGGATTGGGTGTAGTGTGTGTGTGTGTTAGAGAGAGAACAAAGTCCATCCTCCTGGATGTTCATGACAAACAGATGTATGGAATGGGTCACAAGGTTAAGATTAGTATGAAAGATACTTAGAATTCACAGCAGACAGTATGTCATTGTGGAGGGACCAGGGTCTGGCCCTGGTGTCATCTCTCCCTTGTACCTTATAGAGCAGAAACATTAACTCGTGCTCTGGAATGCGGTAATCACCCAAAGACATTGTAAATCTCCTGTCAGTGTTATCTCACAGAGGCCCACATTCAGTTGCATAAAACAACCATTTGATGCAATACAAGTATCATTACATAATCTTGCAATGTTGCTCTCACAGTGTGTGTGCATGTCACATAGTGTCTGTGTGTATCAGATGTGTGTGCATGTCACATAGTGTCTGTGTGTATCAGATGTGTGTGCATGTCACATAGTGTCTGTGTGTATCAGATGTGTGTGCATGTCACATAGTGTCTGTGTGTATCAGATGTGTGTGCATGTCACATAGTGTATGTGTGTATCAGATGTGTGTGCATGTCACATAGTGTCTGTGTGTATCAGATGTGTGTGCATGTCACATAGTGTCTGTGTGTATCAGATGTGTGTGCATGTCACATAGTGTCTGTGTGTATCAGATGTGTGTGCATGTCACATAGTGTCTGTGTGTATCAGATGTGTGTGCATGTCACATAGTGTCTGTGTGTATCAGATGTGTGTGATTTCCTCCAGCTCTAAACCAATTGGTGATATATAACACCATGTTTCAGGTTATTGAATGTAATGAAGTCAACCAGCCCCTCAATAAAGGAGGGAAGAGAGGAAGACAGAAGGACACAAGTAGCAGAGGGTAATGCAGTGACAGAAAATGGAGGAGAATTACAGTTAGGGGCCATTCACACACCGCTGGACCAAAGTCCCCAAAGAAGACTGTGGTGGCTAAATTGTCCAATATAATTTTCCCAATAAATTTTCACAATGGAGAGTGTTGAAATGTTAGTCTTGAAGCATACAAATCCCATGATCAGGGCAAGGTGACCGGAAACATGACCGAATACAAACAGTGTAGCTATTCCCTCTGCAAGGCAATCAAACAAGCTAAGCGTCAGTATAGAGACAAAGTAGAATCTCAATTCAACGGCTCAGACACAAGAGGTATGTGGCAGGGTCTACAGTCAATCACGGATTACAAAAAGAAAACCAGCCCCACAGGACCAGGATGTCTTGCTCCCAGGCAGACTAAATAACTTTTTTGACCGCTTTGAGGACAATACAGTGCCACTGACATGGCCTGCAACGAAAACATGCAGACTCTCCTTCACTGCAGCCGAGGTGAGTAAAACATTTAAACGTGTTAACCCTCGCAAGGCTGCAGGCCCAGACGGCATCCCCAGCCGCTCCCTCAGAGCATGCGCAGACCAGCTGGCCGGTGTGTTTACGGACATATTCAATCAATCCCTATCCCAGTCTGCTGTTCCCACATGCTTCAAGAGGGCCACCATTGTTCCTGTTCCCAAGAAAGCTAAGGTAACTGAGCTAAACGACTATCGCCCTGTAGCACTCACTTCCGTCATCATGAAGTGCTTTGAGAGACTAGTCAAGGACCATATCACCTCCACCCTACCTGACACCCTAGACCCATTCCAATTTGCTTACCGCCCAAATAGGTCCACAGACGATGCAATCTCAACCACACTGCACACTGCCTGGACAAGAGGAATACCTATGTGAGAATGCTGTTCATCGACTACAGCTCGGCATTTAACACCATAGTGCCCTCCAAGCTCGTCATCAAGCTCGAGACCCTGGGTCTCGACCCCGCCCTGTGCAACTGGGTACTGGACTTCCTGACGGGCCGACCCCAGGTGGTGAGGGTAGGCAACAACATCTCCACCCCGCTGATTCTCAACACTGGGGCCCCACAAGGGTGCGTTCTGAGCCCTTTCCTGTACTCCCTGTTCACCCACGACTGTGTGGCCACGCACGCCTCCAACTCAATCATCAAGTTTGCGGACGACACAACAGTGGTAGGCTTGATTACCAACAACGACGAGACGGCCTACAGGGAGGAGGTGAGGGCCCTCGGAGTGTGGTGTCAGGAAAATAACCTCACACTCAACGTCAACAAAACTAAGGAGATGATTGTGGACTTCAGGAAACAGCAGAGGGAACACCCCCCTATCCACATCGATGGAACAGTAGTGGAGAGGGTAGTAAGTTTTAAGTTCCTCGGCGTACACATCACAGACAAACTGAATTGGTCCACCCACACAGACAGCATCGTGAAGAAGGCGCAGCAGCGCCTCTTCAACCTCAGGAGGCTGAAGAAATTCGGCTTGTCACCAAAAGCACTCACAAACTTCTACAGATGCACAATCGAGAGCATCCTGTCGGGCTGTATCACCGCCTGGTACGGCAACTGCTCCGCCCACAACCGTAAGGCTCTCCAGAGGGTAGTGAGGTCTGCACAACGCATCACCGGGGGCAAACTACCTGCCCTCCAGGACACCTACACCACCCGATGTCACAGGAAGGCCATAAAGATCATCAAGGACAACAACCACCCGAGCCACTGCCTGTTCACCCCGCTATCATCCAGAAGGCGAGGTCAGTACAGGTGCATCAAAGCTGGGACCGAGAGACTGAAAAACAGCTTCTATCTCAAGGCCATCAGACTGTTAAACAGCCACCACTAACATTGAGTGGCTGCTGCCAACACACTGACTCAACTCCAGCCACTTTAATAATGGGAATTGATGGGAAATTATGTAAAATATATCACTAGCCACTTTAAACAATGCTACCTAATATAATGTTTACATACCCTACATTATTAATCTCATATGTATACGTATATACTGTACTCTATATCATCTACTCAAATCAAATCAAATCAAATTTATTTATATAGCCGATGTCAGCTGATATCTCAAAGTGCTGTACAGAAACCCAGCCTAAAACCCCAAACAGCAAGCAATGCAGGTGTAGAAGCATCTACTGCATCTTTATGTAATACATGTATGACTAGCCACTTTAACTATGCCACTTTGTTTACATACTCATCTCATATGTATATACTGTACTCAATACCATCTACTGTATTTTGCCTATGCTGCTCTGTACCATCACTCATTCATATATCTTTATGTACATATTCTTTATCCCCTTACACTTGTGTCTATAAGGTAGTAGTTTTGGAATTGTTAGCTAGATTACTTGTTGGTTATTACTGCATTGTCGGAACTAGAAGCACAAGCATTTCGCTACACTCGCATTAACATCTGCTAACCATGTGTATGTGACAAATAAAATTGTATTTTATTTTATTTGATTTGAAGTTGAAAAATAATAGTACATTTATTTGTCGTTTTTTTGGATACACAAATGTATAGAATTCTACCAAAACGAATTGAGATCAATAAACTAAAGAAACAAACAGCAAAGTGAACATGGTCTGGTATGGTCAAAAGACTATGCTACCATTCCAGTCACTCCCAGTAGGCCTTGTAGCATGTCTGCCTTTGAACAGTATTCTCCATTGGCCTGTAGAGGGGGGTACACACACTTGACAGGGTATTCATGGCAAACACACACTGGACAGAAAGTGTCTCAGAGTTCTATAGAAATATATTACGGTCTCTGTTAGGGAGGGTCAGTGTACAAGGACTCGCACAGACACATTGCCAGTGGTGTAAAGTACTTCAGTTTTTTTTTAAATGGGGTATCTGTACTGTACTTTACTAATTATATTTATGACAACTTTTACTTTTACTCTACTACATTCCTAAAGAAAGGAATGTACTTTTTACTCTATGTTTCCCCTGACACCCAAAAGTACTCAGAACATTTTGAATGCTTATCAGGACAGGAAAATTGTCTAATTCATGCACTTATCAGGATAACATCCCTGGTCATCCCTCCTGCCTCTGATCTGGCAGACCCACCAAACACAAATACTTTGTTTGTGTTGAACTGTGCCCCTGGCTATCCTTAAATTTAAAAATAACAAGACATTCGTGTTGTCTGGTTTGCTTAATATAAGAAATGTTTAATGATTTATACTTTTGCTTTTGATACTTAAGTACATTTAAAAACAAATACTTTTAGACTTTTACTCAAGTAGTATTTTACTAGGTGAATTTCACTTTTACTTGAGCCAAATTCTTTACTTTTACTCAAGTACGAAAATTGGGTACTTTTCCACTACTTCAACTTGCAAAACTTTAATAATAATAATACATGATGGAAAATGTTGAATGGAGGAAAATTCCATCTGTAATGTCTTCTGTACAGATAGTACATCTACTGAGCCTGGACTCTGTCTGGACACAGTGACGTCAGAGGTCTGTTGCTTTGTATTGTTTTACTAAGATGTGTGTCCAGAAGAGACTGTTACAAGGAGTACTTGTTACTGGGACAAGGTCCCCATCTATTGGTTTTCATGTGTATAACATCTTAAACTGGTTTGTTTATCCGCATTCATCAGGCAGCGTTCAGTGCTGCATGATGGTACTAGATTCTACACAGGACAATAAGGCAGGGAGGATTTTTCATTCATGACAATAACCCTGGTGTCTGGTTTCCGGTTTCCGTGGAGATGGCCAGAGTTAAGGTTCTCATGACATTAAGGGGTCTGGTGTCAGTAGTGATTCTGCTATGGACTGCCACACCCATGGAGGGGGGAGGTGAGCAACAACCATCATTACAGTCGGTGTTATTGTAACTGTCTTTACCTTCTATCTATCTCTATATGTCTCAAAAAACTAAATTCCATGGTGATCGCTAGCCACAATTTCTCTGGGCCCCACCAAGTAGACCACCGGTCGCTGTCCATAGTGCTGAAATTGCAACATGTCTATGAGGCTACATGTCTATCGAAACGATGATATGCTTTCTAAGGTGCAGGGCATGGCTTTGCTTTAGCTAATGAACACATGTTTATAGATAGGCCTATTTGGTCGTCACGTTCTCAGGTTAAGGCTAACATTTCACGAAGCTATAGAGCCTACACGGTGTCTCAAGTGGCAATAATGTAATTACAATGATAGAAATGTACTGTACATTTTACAGTAAATTACTGGCAGTTAAGTTGCCAACAAAGTACTGTGAACTTGCAGTATTTTATTGGCACTTTATTGCCAGTAAATTACTGTAAATGAGGCACCAGTAACTTACAGTAAATATATTATAGTACCGTAAATGAACAGTAACTCACTGTATACAACATTATTACAGTACTTTATTGGCAACTTAATTGCCAGGAAATTACTGTAAATGGGATACCAGTAACTTACAGTAAATATGTATCATAGTACTGTAAATCAGATTCCAGAACCTAACTGTAAATACACATTTTGTTCCAGCATTTGATTGGCAACATAATTACCAGTAAATGTTTGTAAATTGCTATTACAGTGTTGTAAATGAGAATCCAATGCCCTGTTGTACGTTGAGTAACATAATATTAATGTAAATTGCTGTAACCATTCAAATAAAACAACTTTGTGTTCAGCAATAGAATAGAAGACAAGAAACGTAAGTATAGTTAAATGAACTTTAAGTGGACAGCAACAGCAGGTTTCCATTTTAATATAGTTCTACATGTACAATAATATAGGTCTACATGTACAATAACAAACTGTAGTACAATCTGTCCCCACTATCACAGTGACAAGTAAATGTCCTCTTAGAAGTAGATTGTGGTAAACAGGGGATGTAAGCACCAGCCTTTTAATGAACTAAACATAACCCTAAACTTGTCAATGTTCTTGCCTAACGTTAATACATGCTAACATCATTCACTGAAGAAGCCTCTATGCTGAAACGTTTGAAGCTGTGTGGCCTCATCTTACTCAAACACACTGAGTTGAGGGTCACTCACTCTGAACCATCTCATCTAAAATGCACACTTTTCTCCTCTGAATCCACAAGCCGTCTCTATTTCCTGCATTAGGCAAAAGCAATCAATTGGTTCTCTGACTAGTTTACTTCCTGTGATAAAGTTGAAACATGACTAGAACTATTCAAAGTCTGACTTGGCCTTCCACACTGACCATCCAGGGTCCGCTGGTCAGAGTTTCACCTGAAACCAAAGATCGATAATGGTCAAACATTTACATTAAACATCTACTGAAATAAGTGCTTTTCTACCTAAACCTACAACAGTTATGGTTGTGCTGAGGTACAATAAAGATGACTTTCAGAGTGAGTGAGTGAGTGAGTGAGTGAGTGAGTGAGTGAGTGAGTGAGTGAGTGAGTGAGTGAGTGAGTGAGTGAGTGAGTGAGTGAGTGAGTGAGGGAGTGAGTGAGTGAGTGCAAGAAGGAAATAATACATATCCAGTAACATGAGTTGAGGAAGGTATGGAAGTTGAGTTGAGGAAGGTATGGAAATGCTCATTGAAGTTATTCTCCCAGTCATGTCTGACATAGACCATTAGAATTGCATGGTTAGCCACATCTGTGGATTCATCCATCTGCAGTGCGTAGTGGCTATTTGCCCTGATGTGTAATGTCCTCAGACATGTCCTGGATTCTCCTCCTCGTGATGTCATTGGATCAGGGAATGGTTTTAAGTTAATTGGTGGCTTACTCCCAAGATTTCACTGCACATATTAATCACAGCAGGGAGTATGAGATCCCCTGCACTGGTGTGGGCTTTTTTTGCACTTAGCAATGCGCAGGGTCACAAGGTATGATGCGCAAAGGGCCTTTTCTTGGGTTGATACATTCTTCAATTAATCTTGTGAGGCCTCCAGAGAATTTCAAAAAAATGTTTTAAGTCAGCTGTCTTATCTTTGTGGCGTGGATGCTTGGTGTCCAGATGCCTTCTCATTTTATATAGGTATTTTCTCTTCTTGACAGGGACCGAGCTGTCTGCCTTGATATTGACATTGGAAGCAGCAGTAGATGAAGAGGGAGCTGCACGGTTTAAAAACGTCTCTATGATTGTACTTTGACAGTTAGCCTATTTGAGTTAAATGACAGTTAACTATCCACATGTGCAATGCCTGCAGAACATGTCATCATAGTTAGCTGTCAATCAAGATAGCTGCCAGAAGAAGATCTGTATTATCTGATTGGACATGTCACAAGTATTTTTATTGGATCAGTGTTTGTTTGTGTCGAGAAATATGTAATTTCATTGGATATGTTCGTGTGGGTGGGGCGAGAACGTTATTGTATTGGTCAGTGAGTGTGTGCAGCGCGAAAACCCTCCGAGACTGAGCCTAGCTAGCCATACATTTTCACCACTGCAGACGCGCTGCACGTGTAACGTCAGCAACAATAAGCGTGGTTGACCTTCAAAATAATGTTTAAATAAAAGTTGTGACCCTCCAGTTGAGAATCACTGTATTAAAGAACAGTGGTTTTCCTTAGTATTTCTTAGACAAGAAAATAAAACAATATCAATAACACAGAAATAATTACATAAATATTCAAATTGACAATATTTATGAAAATGTTATGTGGTTTCCATGACATCCACAAAAAACAACTAAATCCTCTGTAAATAGGAAAGTAAATGCAAAACATTTGATTAGTTAACCTTCTTAGGTACGCCGCTTTGGATACAAGTGTCTGTTAAATTACTCAAATGTAAAATGTACAACTTATAGATTTGTCTATCGATGGCAGTGTTGTGCTGAAGCAACACAAGCACAATGATAAACACAATTTTTTAATTCATTTTATTTCACCTTTATTTAACCAGGTAGGCTAGTTGAGAACAAGTTCTCATTTGCAACTGTGACCTGGCCAAGATAAAGCATAGCAATTCAACACATACAACAACACATGGAATAAACAAAACATACAGTCAATATACAGTACAGTAGAACAAAAGAAAACAAAAAGTCTATATACAGTGAGTGCAAATTAGGTAAGTTAAGGCAATAAATAGGCCATGGTGGCGAAGTAATTACAATATAGCAATTAAACACTGGAATGGTACATATGCAGAAGATGAATGTGCAAGTAGAGATACTGGGGTGCAAAGGAGCAAGATAAATAAATAAATACAGTATGGCGCTGAGGTAGGTAGATAGATGGGCTGTTTACGATGGGGCAGTATGCTGACTGAATTAATTAAACTTTGTCTCAAAGTATATCTGAAACTGCACTGTTCATAACCTGGTCCCCAGGCTGACCATAGAATTCTATGGGAGTGACCTACTGAGTAAAGTATTTGTCATCATTTAATTTTAGCGAATCACAAGACTGAGAGGCATGGCTGCAAATGGAGGCAAGAGGTTGTGAGGGGTTGTGAGAGATGATTGGTTGATAGATTAAGCCGATGCTAATGAAGACCAAGTTTGACATGTTGGTCCACCAGACTCTTTGTTCATCTGGGCAGAAGTGTCTGGGAACAGGTGCCTCCTGTGGCACAGTAGTTTAAAGCACTGCATCGCAGTGCTAGCTGTGCCACTAGAGATTCTAGTTCAAGTCAAGGCTCTATTCCAGCCAGCTGCGACCGAGAGACCCATGGTGGGGTACACAATTTGCCCAGTGTCGTCCCGGGTTAGGGGAGGGTTTGGCCGGCAGGGATGTTCCGGGGAACAGTGGGTTAACTTCCTTGTTCAGGGGCAGAACCACAGATGGATACTGGATGCGGATTCGACAAGCAGCGTTCCGTTCTGTATGCTCGTACCAGATTCTGCACAGTGCAATAAGACAGGGAGGAGTTTGTATCCACGATGATAACCCTGGTGGTTTCCGTGAAGATGGCCAGTGTTCATGTTATTATGACATTAATGGGTCTGGTGTCGGTAGTGATTCTGCTATGGACTGCCACACACGCAGAGGGGGGAGGTGAGCAACAACCATCATTACAGTCTGAGTTGTTTTAACAGTCTTTACCTTCTGTCTGTCTCTGTATGTCTCTGACTTTGACTTTGTCTGTTTAAATCCATAGTGATCACTAGCCACTGTGTCAGTAAACATCAGCAAAAAAAGCGTAAATAAATTGTTGCCAGCAGCACAGTTACAGTCACCAACACTCTGGATAACATGAGAACAGCCTAACCAGCTCTGCTAGGGCAAATAAAATAGTTAGAGTGATGTGTTCCCTCATTTATGTCTGGAAGTAACTAGCAAGCTAGCTAACTTTATCCAGTTAGCTTGGGTGCTTGATTGCCGTTGTGAGGTCAGAATGCTTGGATCAACCCTACTCCTCGGCCAGAGTGACCAGAGTGGCTAAAATCTCTCTGGTGTAATCAATTAGTCAAGATAGGAAGAACATAATGACTCTTAACAATAAACTACTGGTATGATCATGGATCAATTTGTTGATGATTTGTTGATGATGACATGCAACTAGATCCAGATTACAGACAGACTTGTCTTCTTTGTATTACAAATAGTATCATATTTAAAATAAAAAACATATTGTCTACTTTATTACTAGAATGGGATGCTTGTACGGCTTGTGTGATAAGAGTAAAGTGAGAGACAAACACACAGAACTTGAGCCCTTGTATCAGACAAGATAAATGACACATCTGAATGTGGTTTTTCATCCTCAACTTTCTTTATCCTTTTCCAGCCAGCCTTCTTAGCCTGCAGCAGGCTATTTACCCCTTGGCAAATGATAGCAGTATTCTCCTTCAGGCTATTTACCCCTTGGCAAATGATAGCAGTATTCTCCTTCAGGCTATTTACCCCTTGGCAAATGATAGCGGTATTCTCCTTCAGGCTATTTACCCCTTGGCAAATGATAGCAGTATGCTCCTTCAGGCTATTTACCCCTTGGCAAATGATAGCAGTATTCTCCTTCAGGCTATTTACCCCTTGGAAAATGATAGCGGTATTCTCCTTCAGGCTATTTACCCCTTGGCAAATGATAGCGGTATTCTCCTTCAGGCTATTTACCCCTTGGAAAATGATAGCGGTATTCTCCTTCAGGCTATTTATCCCTTGGCAAATGATAGCGGTATTCTCCTTCAGGCTATTTACCCCTTGGCAAATGATAGCAGTATGCTCCTTCAGGCTATTTACCCCTTGGCAAATGATAGCGGTATTCTCCTTCAGGATATTTACCCCTTGGCAAATGATAGCGGTATTCTCCTTCCGGCTATTTGTCCTTGGCCAATGATAGCAGTATGCTCCTACAGGCTATTTACCCCTTGGCAAATGTTAGCAGTATGCTCCTTCAGGCTATTTACCCCTTGGCAAATGATAGCGGTATTCTCCTTCCGGCTATTTGTCCTTGGCCAATGATAGCAGTATGCTCCTACAGGCTATTTACCCCTTGGAAAATGTTAGCAGTATGCTCCTTCAGGCTATTTACCCCTTGGCAAATGATAGCAGTATGCTCCTTCAGGCTATTTACCCCTTGGCAAATGATAGCAGTATTCTCCTTCAGGCTATTTACCCCTTGGCAAATGATAGCGGTATTCTCCTTCAGGCTATTTACCCCTTGGCAAATGATAGCGGTATTCTCCTTCAGGATATTTACCCCTTGGCAAATGATAGCGGTATTCTCCTTCCGGCTATTTGTCCTTGGCCAATGTTAGCAGTATGCTCCTACAGGCTATTTACCCCTTGGCAAATGTTAGCAGTATGCTCCTACAGGCTATTTGTCCTTGGCCAATGATAGCAGTATGCTCCTACAGGCTATTTACCCCTTGGCAAATGATAGCAGTATGCTCCTACAGGCTATTTACCCCTTGGCCAATGTTAGCAGTATGCTCCTACAGGCTATTTACCCCTTGGCAAATGTTAGCAGTATGCTCCTACAGGCTATTTGTCCTTGGCCAATGATAGCAGTATGCTCCTACAGGCTATTTGTCCTTGGCCAATGATAGCAGTATGCTCCTACAGGCTATTTACCCCATGGCAAATGTTAGCAGTATGCTCCTACAGGCTATTTACCCCTTGGCAAATGATAGCGGTATGCTCCTACAGGCTATTTACCCCTTGGCAAATGTTAGCAGTATGCTCCTACAGGCTATTTGTCCTTGGCCAATGATAGCAGTATGCTCCTACAGGCTATTTGTCCTTGGCAAATGTTAGCAGTATGCTCCTACAGGCTATTTGTCCTTGGCCAATGATAGCAGTATGCTCCTACAGGCTATTTGTCCTTGGCCAATGATAGCAGTATGCTCCTACAGGCTATTTGTCCTTGGCCAATGATAGCAGTATGCTCCTACAGGCTATTTGTCCTTGGCCAATGATAGCAGTATGCTCCTACAGGCTATTTGTCCTTGGCCAATGATAGCAGTATGCTCCTACAGGCTATTTGTCCTTGGCCAATGATAGCAGTATGCTCCTACAGGCTATTTGTCCTTGGCCAATGATAGCAGTATGCTCCTACAGGCTATTTGTCCTTGGCAAATGTTAGCAGTATGCTCCTACAGGCTATTTGTCCTTGGCCAATGATAGCAGTATGCTCCTACAGGCTATTTGTCCTTGGCCAATGATAGCAGTATGCTCCTACAGGCTATTTGTCCTTGTCCAATGATAGCAGTATGCTCCTACAGGCTATTTGTCCTTGGCCAATGATAGCAGTATGCTCCTACAGGCTATTTGTCCTTGGCCAATGATAGCAGTATGCTCCTACAGGCTATTTGTCCTTGGCCAATGATAGCAGTATGCTCCTACAGGCTATTTGTCCTTGGCCAATGATAGCAGTATGCTCCTACAGGCTATTTGTCCTTGGCCAATGATAGCAGTATGCTCCTACAGGCTATTTGTCCTTGGCCAATGATAGCAGTATGCTCCTACAGGCTATTTGTCCTTGGCCAATGATAGCGGTATGCTCCTACAGGCTATTTGTCCTTGGCCAATGATAGCAGTATGCTCCTACAGGCTATTTGTCCTTGGCCAATGATAGCAGTATGCTCCTACAGGCTATTTGTCCTTGGCCAATGATAGCAGTATGCTCCTACAGGCTATTTGTCCTTGGCCAATGATAGCAGTATGCTCCTACAGGCTATTTGTCCTTGGCCAATGATAGCAGTATGCTCCTACAGGCTATTTGTCCTTGGCCAATGATAGCAGTATGCTCCTACAGGCTATTTGTCCTTGGCCAATGATAGCGGTATTCTCCTTCCGGCTTGCAACAAAAACAATAAACAAAAGTGACTAAACTTTACTAAACTGTGACCACTCACTGAATTAAAGGTTCCACTTGAAGTCTCTCATCACCCGTCAAAGGAGTAATCTCAGGGAGGACAACGGATGTTCGGGTTGAATACCTGAAGAAAATTCCTATTGTGGTTGGTGCCCGGCATCTGACCCGCTGGGTGAATGGAGAAGAAGAAGAAAGTCTGTCAGTCCTGTTGTTTTATGATAAAGAGCAAATACCTACGTACTGTACTTATTTTCCACCATAATTTGCAAATAAATTAAGTAAAAATCCTACAATGTGATTTTCTGGATTTTATTTTCTCATTTTGTCTGTCATAGTTGAAGTGTACCTATGATGACAATTACAGGCCTCTCTCATCTTTTTAAGTGGGAGAACTTGCACAATTGGTGGCTGACTAAATACTTTTTTCCCCCACTGTATGTGAAGCTTGGTTATGTACTGTAAGATACGCTGTTAGAGCTTTCGTCCCCAAACCATTACAGTGTCAGACTTCTAAAGGATTTGGTCATATTTCAAGTGTGTACTGATGGACAGAGTGTATTCCCTTCCTGTCAAGAGTCTCTTCCTGTCAAACTCACAGCAACACCTGTACAGTGTATTCAGTAACATGCATTTCGTAATATCACCACTACTAGGTAGGGTTTCCACAAGTTGCCTCAGCCACAAAGTCAAATTTGTCGTTAAAATGAATGGAAACAAAACTGTCACTTTTGGTCTTACTTTAAGGTTAGGCATAAGGTAAGCATTTGTTCTAAAAAGCATTAAAAAAATCTAGTGTTGATCGAAATAATCAAATCCTATAAAAATGCATTTAAATCTCTTGTTCGCTATACATTTTGCATTGATTGTCGTAGAAACATTAACACAAGTGCAAATTGACTCTGATATGAGCTTTTGAACACCTGAGGAAGCTCCACTCATTGCACCGTCGTAGCCTTGACCACGGCATATGTTCACCGATATCTCCCTTATACTTTTCTTTTTCACGAGCTGTGGCACTTTTTCAGTCACTTTCCAGAAGCCCAAGATATAAAGCCTTATGGCTTGTGTTCACTAGCATGCGGTAAATTGGCACGTGCCACTTATGCCACCAAGAGTGGCTTGCTTGTGGGCGTGCTGGCAGCATATGGCAGCATATAACAGCACATTCGATGGTGCATAAAGAATTCACCTTAGCAAGTTTGTATGAAGGTCTGGTTATTTTTTTTATTTTTATCTCACCTTTATTTAACCAGGTAGGCTAGTTCTCATTTACAACTGCGACCTGGCCAAGATAAAGCATAGCAGTGTGAACAGACAACAACACAAATGGGTACATAGTTAAATAGTAATATGCTCCAAAACGCTCTGGTGTCAAACAAACCTTGCTGCCCTGTTTCCAATTGTCCACATAGCTGGGTGAACATATTCAAGTAAGTAAACACATTTTGAAAATGTAAAAAAAAAACATTTATTATTAGCTAACTAGCTACAGTGCAGGCTAAATCAAAAGAGCTGCTAATGTAGCTAGCTAGCTATCTAACCAACTTAACATACTCTATAGATAGCTAGCTGAGTTAATTAAATATCACCAGCTACCTAACTTCATATTAGCTAGATATCTTGATGTATTTATCAATGTAAACATTTTTTTTTTAAATGCGTTTGTAGGTAGCTAGCTAACATCCATGGAGGAGGGTGAAAGGATAGCAGCCCCAACTGTCAAAGTGAGAGAGTATGCTGTTCTGGATAGGGCAGGTACTTTTGTGTAGTTCCAGTCACTAGAAGTGAGGACAAAGATAATAGTAACATAGTATTCAGTGGTGTCTAATTTGAGTATTATGAAGTCTGTGTCTTGTGATGTTTTCTGTCCTCAGATACAGAGTGTTGTGAAAGACTGTCTATGGATGAAGGCTGCACAGCTGATTCAAATGATCAACTCATCATCAAGTTTAAAGTGTCATTTATGTATTCATTTGTCATGATATCCTTGATATGATCCTGCTATTGTCATATGCTACACATGCACATGTGTCCACATGCATCTATCTAAACTGGTACTGAAGCACGCACAGCGATGTGGTACGTAGCTTGATTTGGCCTCTGCACACCTCTGGAGGCCCCAAAATTACGTCACACCATCCATACCAAACCTCCGGACACATTTCCAGATCATGCATAATCAGCTTTGAAAGTGTGGCGAGGGAGCAGGGGCACTGGAGCCCCCAAAAGGCAGGGGGGCCCACGAACTCTGGGGGTTAATGTGCCTGTCATTGATGTCTATTTTATTTCAATGTAATAAATCAATTCCTTCGACCTCATGGCTTTGCTTTTGCTCTGATGTACACTGTCACAACTGTGGGACTTTATATAGACAGGTGTGTGCCTTTCCAAATCAATTGAATTTACCACAGGTGGACTCCAATCAAGTTCTAGAAACATCTCACAGATGATAAATGGAAACAGGATGCACCTGAGCTCAATTTCGAGTCTCATAGCAAAGGTTCTGAATAATAATATTAATAAGGCATTTCTGTTTTTTTATTTTTATATATTTGCTCAAATTAAAAAATATATGTTTTTGGGGATTTGTCATTATGGGGTGTGTAGATTGAGAAAGAGGAAAACTATTGAATACATTTTAGAATAAGGCTGTAACGTAACAAAATGTGAAAAATGTTGAAGGGTCTGAATATTTTCCAAATTGCAACATGCAACAATTTCAAAGATTTTACTGAGTTACAGTTCATATAAAGAAATCAATCAATTGAAATCCATTCATTGGTCTCTAATCTATGGATTTCACATGAATGGGAATACAGATATGCATCTGTTGGTCACAGATACTTTAAAAAAGGTAAGGGAGTGGATCAGAAAACCAGTCAGCATCTGGTGTGACCACCATTTGCCCAACGTAGCACAACAAATCTCCTTCACATAGACTTGATCAGGGTGTTGATTGTGGCTTGTGAAATGTTGTCCCACTCCTCTTCGATGGCTGTGCGAAGTTGCTGGATATTGGTGGGAACTGGAACACATTGATCCAGAGCAGTGGTTCCCAAACTTTTTATTGTCCCTCACCCCTTCAAACATTCAACCTCCAGCTGCACCAGGGTCAGTGCACTCTCAAATGTTGTTTTTTGCCATCATTGTAAACCTGCCACACACACAGACTATACGATACATTTATTAAACATAAGAATGAGTGTGAGCTTTTGTCAAGTGAGCTCGTGGGAAGTGACAGAGCTCTTATAGGACCAGGGCACAAATAATAATATAATAATAATCAATAATTTTGCTCTTTATTTAGCCATCTTACATATAAAACCTTATTTGTTCATCAACAATTGTGAATAACTTACCACAGGTTAATGAGAAGGGTGTGCTTGAAAGGATGCACACAACTCGGCAGTGTTGGGTTGTATTGGAGAGAGTCTCAGTTTTAAAGTCATTTTCCACACACATTCTGTGCCTGTATTTATTAGTTTTCATGCTAGTGAGGGCAGAGAATCCACTCTCATATGGGTACGTGGTTGCAAAGGGCATCAGTGTTGATTTGCCAAGACAAGAAACTCTGAGTGCAGCCCTTTCCAGAAATCTGGCAGTGGCTTCTGATTAAATGCAATTTTCACAGAACAGCTTTTTGCAATTTCGATGAGGCTCTCTTGTTCAGATATCGGGAAGTGGACTGGAGGCTGGGCATTAAAGGGATAACGAATCCAGTTGTTTGAGTTTACTGTTTCGGTAAAGTACCTGCGTAGTTGCGACCCCAGCTCACTCAGGTGCTTCGCTATATCACATTTGACGTTGTCCGTAAGCTTGAGTGCATTTACACACAAAAAATCGTACCATTTTTTTCTGTGTAAATGTGTTGTCCTTGCTAATGCAGACAGAAAGAGCTCCAACTTCTTAATCATAGCCTCAATTTTGTCCCGCACATTGAATGTAGTTGCGGAGAGTCCCTGTAATGCTAGATTCAGATCATTCAGGCGAGAAAAAAACAGATCAAAACCAGATCACCCAGATAGGTCCAGTCGTGTGAGAAATGTGTCATAATGCAAGTGGTTAGTGAAAATCTAAATGATGGTCAGTAAAGAAAAGTTTAAGCTCGTCTCTCAATGAAAAAAAAAGTGTCAATGCTTTGCCCCTTGATAAGCAGCGCACTTCTGTATGTTGTAAAAGCATTACATGGTCGCTGGCCATATAGTGCAGAAAATACACGAGAGTTCAGGGGCCTTGCTTTAACAAAGATAACCATTTTCAATGTAATGTCCAAAATGTCTTTCAAGCTGTCAGCCATTCCTTTGGCAGCAACAGCCTTTTGGTGGATGCTGCAGTGTACCCAACTGGCGTCGGGAACAACTGCTTGCACGCACGTTACCACTCCACTATGTCTCCCTGTCATGGCTTTTGCACCATCAGTACAGATACCAACACATCTTGACCACCAAAGTCCATTTGATGTGACAAAGCTGTCCAGTACAGGAAATATCCTCTCATGTCCTGGTTTCCAGTGGTTTGCAGGAGAGGATGTCTTCCTTAATTGACCCTCCCCATAAACGTAATGGACATATACCAGGAGCTGTACCAGGCCCGCCACGTCTGTTGACTCATCCAACTGCAACACATATAATTCACTGGCTTGTTTGCGAAGCAGTAATTGTTTCAAACCATCTCCTGCCGTGTCACTGATGCGTCGTGAAACAGTGTTGTTTGATGAAGTCATTGTCTGTATAGTTTTTGGGCCTTTTTCCCCAGCATTGTACTAGCCTTCAACACTCTACTAAGGAAAATGAATGTAGTCTATCACAGTGCCATCTGGTTTGTCACCAAAGCCTCATATACAACCCACCACTGCGATCTGTATGCTTTCGTTGGCTGGCCCTTACTACATATTCGTCGCCAAACCCACTGGCTCCAGGTCATCTATAAGTCTTTGCTCGATAAAGCCCCGTCTTATCTCTGCTCACTGGTCACCATAGCAACACCCACCCATAGCACACGCTCCAGGAGGTATATTTCACTGGTCATCCCCAAAGCCAACACTTGCTTTGGCCGCCTTTCCTTCCAGTTCTCTGCTGCCAATGACTGGAACTAATTGCAAAAATCACTGAAGCTGGAGTCTTATATCTCCCTCTCTAACTTTAAGCATCAGCTGTCCGAGCATCTTACCGATCACTGTACCTGTACACAGCCAATCTGTAAATAACACACCCTACTACCTCATCCCCATATTGTTATTTATCCTCTTGCTCTTTTGCATCCCAGTATCTCTACTTGAACATCATCATCTGCACATCTACCACTCCAGTTTTAATGCTAAATTGTAATTATTTATCCTCTATGGCCTATTTATTGCCTTACTTCCCTACTCTTCTACATTTGCACACAATGTACATAGATTTTTCTATTGTGTTATTGACTGTATGTTCGTTTATCCCTTGTGTAATTCTGTGTTGTTGTTTCTGTCACACTGCTTTGCTTTATCTTGGCCAGGTCGCAGTTGTAAATGAGAACTTGTTCTCAACTGGCCTACCTGGTTAAATAAAGGTAAAAAACATTTTTAAGCCATATCGGGGGCTTATTTTTCAAAATTTAATGTTACGTTTCTAAATGTCTGCGCAAGAGTGAAAGTTTCCTGCGAGAGAGTAACGGTTGGGTGGCATGTCTTGTGGGTATGCAGGCCATGGAAGAACTGGGACATTTTCAGCTTTCAGGAATTATGAACAGATCCTTGCTACATGGGGCTGTGCATTATCATGCTGAAACATGAGGTGATAGTAGTGGATGAATGACATGACAATGGGCCTCAGCATCTCGTCACGGTATTTCTGTGCATTAAAATTGACATTGATAAAATGTCATTGTTTTCGTTGTCCGTAGCTTATGCCTGCTCATACCAATGCCATTTGCATGCTCCCTCAAAACTTGACACATCTGTGGAATTGTGTTGTGTGACAAATCTGCACATTTTAGAGTGGCCTTTTATTGTCCCCAGCTCAAGGTGCAACTGTGAAATGAGCAAGCAGTTTAATCAGCTTCTTGATATGCCACACCTGTCACATGGATGGAATATCTTGACAAAGGAGAAATGGTCACTAACAAGGATTTAAACAAATTTCTGCCCCCCAATTTTTTGGTTTGTGTGTGGAACATTTCTGGGATCTTTTATTTCAGCTTATGAAACATAGGACCAACACTTTACATGTTGCATTCATATCTTTGTTCAGTGTAGATTCATCATCATGTGATCATGTGAATGACAATGAGGTCTCAAGGAAGTCTCTCTGTGGTTATGTTTGAACAACTTATGGAAGATCAGTGATTCAACATACCAAACGGGACAGGCTAACTTGTCTTATCAATGTAAAAGATTGCTGACTGGGTGTGGTATGATTAGAGGCATGAAGGAAATGTAGTCATTCATGTTTGACTGGAGTCTTTACTTGAGATTGTGATCTTAGTTAGAGGTTAGGTGCTGTGGGTGTGGAGGGTGGAGGACCGAGGAAGACCACAATGACAGAATAGACTCAGGTTAATATTAACAATATTAACAATAATAACAGGTTATTAACACTCTGATATAAACAAAGGGCCTATTCACTTTCCCAGGGTATCTGACTATTGGGGAGTATAGGAGTCTGTGTTTGAATCCTCTCTTGTCCAGATACCCACTTAACGTGGGTTAATTCAATTGCAGATGTCCATGTAACCTGTGGGTTCTCAGAGGATTGTGTCCTGCCCTGCAGCTTCCTGCCTGGCAGTGAGGAAGTCATCCACTGGATGAAACTAGAAGACAAGGACGTGACCGTCCACTCCTACTACTACAGTACAGATCAGTTCAAAGAGCAGAGCCAGCGTTACAGAGGGAGAACAGCCCTGTTCAATGACCAGATCCCCAAAGGAAACGCTTCACTACTGCTGAGAGGGATCACACTCCAGGACCAGGGCAGATACAAGTGTTACACCAGCACTATTAAAGGCAACATGGAGTCCTTCATTAACATAGCAGTGGAAGGTACAGAATGTCTATCTGTCTGTCTATGATGATCACTTCATGCTGCTCCATGTGTAATGTCTACTTTGTTGCAGCTCCAGTCCGCTTGGTGGACATACAGTTATCAGATGACATCATCACATGCAGTTCTACAGGTATCTACGCTGAGCCTAAACTCACCTGGTCCACTGACCCCCCCTCTGACCTTTCATTTGACCCTGGAACCATACAGAACTCCACCAGCATCAAGGTGGATGACCAGGGCCTCTATGACATCACCAGCACAAAACAGTTTAGCAGAAACCTAACCAACATCTGTACCGTGACCTCTGGGACAGTAGAAAGGACAGCAACCCTGAAACAGCAAGGTAATCAATCAATCAATTCATAAATCAATGAGTAAATTCATCAATATATTTATCTGGCTGCAAACTGTACAAAAACAACACAACATTGTGAGACAGAATGCAAAGATTAGGCTAAAAAGGCACTTTCTCGTGACATAATTTTAGATCCGGTCCAAGGTTCTCTAAGCAGTGAGGTGTCCATCCCCTGCAGTGTCTCTCAGTCTGACCTCCTGACCTTTGACCTCACCTGGACGTTCAAGCAGATAGTCACCATCCTTACCTCCACCTCCACCAACGGTACAGCTCAGATGTATGTTGTTGACAAGTGGAAGGAGCAGGTTCAGAATTTGTCTGACTCTGGCAGCCTTCAGCTCCACAAGTTAACCATGGTCCACCAGGGGACCTACAGCTGTGAACTCTCTACTGCCAGAGACACACACCTGATCCTCACCTACCTGCAGATCACACCTGATAAACTATCTGATGGTACAAAGTTTACTCTTACTGATTCCCCTCACTGTAAGTCACAGGATCACATTCAACAATAAAACTGATACTCTGTATTTTCTCCTTCAGTTTCAGATGGACTGAGTCCAGGTTCAATCACTGGTATAATAATAGCAGCAGTGATTATAGCAGCAGTGATATGTTACCTGCTGAGAGGTAAGTTATGATGATGATGATGACATCATAATCTGTTGAACCATTTAACACAACCACTTCCTGATGAACAGAGAGGAGGGTTACATTGGTGGCTTTTGATGAACAGCTTTCAGCTTCTGATATTTTGAAGTCTCCCAACTCAAGGTTTTCTGGCCAAATACAAAAGTAACATGGGCATCTGAAGAGGGAGAGTCACTCTCTGCTACAGGTAGACATCCATGGAATTTTCATGTCCTTATGGTTAAATGCATTTACTCATACTAGCTGTTTGTGTGTCTGAATCCTGCTAACTCACCCTAAACTCACCTATCCCCCTCCAGCAAATACAAATGGTCCAAATGAAAACAGTCAGAGTGGAAAACCACTTCAGAATGAAGAAGAAAGAAAGGAAGACATAGAAAGACAACAAGAATAAGGTAAAGGAGAAGAGGGTTCATCCACAGCAGACATAGTTATGCCTTCAATCAACATGTAGAAAACTTTCCATAAAAACCACAAAACATTAGTAACGTTCAAAGACTACAACCGCAGGGCTCTCCAGGACACCTACAGCACCCGATATCAGAGTAAGGCCAAGAAGATCCGCAAGGGTGTCATCAAAGCTCGGACTGAGAGATTGAAAAACAGCTTCTATCTCAAGGCAATCAGACTGTTAAACAGCATTCAATAGCTGGCTTCCACTCGGTTGAGGGTGCTGCCCTATATACACAGACTTGGAATCACTGGCCACTTTAATTATGGAACAGTAATCAATTTAATAATGTTTAAATAATGTTTACATGCTGCTTTCATCTCATAAGTATATACTGTATTATATTCTACTGTATTTCAGCCAATGCCACTCCGATATTGCTCAATATAATATTTCAATATTTCTTAAAACCTATTTGGGCTAATCGTCCCGCTAGCGGGAACATTTCTGGTGAAACTGGAGGGAGCGCAATTCAAATAAATGATCATAAAAATGATGGATATTAAACATTTATGTACATACAATTGTCTTCTATTGGTTGAAAGTTTAAGTTCTTGTTAATCTCACTGCACTTGCCGATTTACAGTAGCCATTACAGCGATAGCATGCCATGCGATTGTTTGAGGACGGCGCCCAACATCAAAATATTTTTCCACCGGCACAGGTTTGAGCGTCATCAATTTGAGCAATCCACTCGTTCAACAGCAGAGAAAGGAATTCAAAAATCTACCGCTAAACTTTGTTAAAACAAGTCAAAATACATTTCTATTGACTCCTCAGATACCCTAAAATGTAATCAAACTCTAATATTTCATATGGAAAGAAGTATGTCCAATAGGAAAACGATATTAGCAGGTGCGTCTCCTCTTCATCGCATGCCCATACACGAAATTCCAAGACTGTGTCCCTGTAGTAAAACTCATTATTCTTACTCGTTTTGGAAGAAACAAGCCTGAAACCTTGAACATTGAGTGCTGACACCCAGTGGAAGCCATAGGCATTGCATACTGGGAGCTAGATTTAAGCATTTCCCTATACTTGCCATTGTAAGAGAATGGGCTCTAAAAAAAAACAATTCTGGTTGGTTTTTCTTTGGATTTTCTCCTACCATATCGATTGTGTTATAGTCTCCTACATTATTTTAACATTTCTACAAACTTCAAAGTGTTTTCTTTCCAATGGTACCAATTTTATGCATATCCTGGCTTCAGGGCCTGAGCAACAGGCAGTCTACTTTGGGCACGTCAATCAGGCGGAAATTGAGAAAAAATAACCCTAGCCTGAATACGTTTTTGATTCCATTCTTTTACTTTAAATGTGTGTGTACTGTTGTGAATTGTTAGATACTACTGCACTGTTGGAGCTAGGAACACAAGCATTTCGCTACACCCGAATTTACATCTGCTAAATATGTGTATGTGACCAATAACATTTGATTTGATTTGAACAGCATTCAAAGAATGTTATTTAAAAACATATACATTCCGTTCTCAGCATCAACAAAACTCTGTATATCCTCTATCTTGTTAAGTGTCCTGATCTTAATTAGTGTTTGTTTCTTTTGAAATAGGGTCTGTTTGAATAGACTAAAATGAACAGCTTTGTATGAGTTTAAAAACAAACATGGCAAGATAGCTCCATCCTGGTGGCTCAGTGGACAAATTCCATAGATAGAGACCAGAAGTGTTACGATCTACTAGGTGTGGTGGATGGAATCAGGCGCAGAGAGCAGGGTTCAGTCACTTCTTCAGATTTATTCCCCAGCGCAACAAAAACAGTCACGCCAACACACAGGGCGTAAATAAGTTGCTAGTCCAAAACAACAACAGGACTAAACAGTCCGGAGAATAAATACAAGAATAAATCACACCATCAAAACACAGAGTAACAAAAACAAGCCCGCACAAATACCCAGCGGGCCTAGTGCCCCTAAATACCCTACAAACAAACCCTAATACAAAACAGGTGTACCCAATTAACCAATAACCCAAAACAAACGGAAAGGGAATCGATGGCAGCTAATAGGCCGGCGACGACGACCGCCGAGCACCGCCCGAACAGGAAGAGGCACCATCCTCGGCGAGGTTCGTGACAGTACCCCCCCCCCCCCCCCCCCCGACGCGCGGCTCCCGCAGCGCGCCGAACCCGGCCTCGAGGACGACCCGGAGGACGAGGCGCAGGGCGATCCGGGTGGAGGCGATGGAAATCCCTCAAGAGGGAAGGATCTAAAATGTCCCTCCCCGGTACCCAGCACCTCTCCTCCGGACCGTACCCCTCCCAGTCCACGAGGTACTGCAGGCCCCTCACCCGGCGTCTCGAGTCCAGAATAGCTCGTACTGTGTACGCCGGGGACCCCTCGATGTCCAGAGGGGGTGGAGGGACCTCCGGTACCTCACCATCTTGTAGGGGACCAGCTACCACCGGCCTGAGGAGAGACACATGAAACGAGGGGTTAATACGATAATAAGAGGGAAGTTGCAATCTATAACACACCTCGTTTATCCTCCTCAGGACTTTAAATGGCCCCACACACTGCGGCCCCAGCTTCCGGCAGGGCAGGCGGAGGGGCAGGTTTCGGGTCGAGAGCCAGACCCTGTCCCCTGGTGCGAACACCGGGGCCTCACTGCGGTGGCGGTCAGCGTCTCTCTTCTGCCGTTCACTGGCCTGCCTGAGAGAATCCTGGACTGCCCGCCAGGTCTCTCTAGAGCGCTGTACCCACTCCTCCACCGCAGGAGCCTCGGTCTGACTCTGATGCCACGGAGCCAGGACCGGCTGGTAGCCCAGTACACATTCGAATGGCGACATATTCGTGGACGAATGTCGAAGAGAATTCTGGGCTAACTATGCCCACGGGATGTACCTCGCCCATTCTCCTGGCCGGTACTGGCAATACGACCTCAGAAACCTGCCCACTTCCTGGTTTACTCTCTCCACCTGCCCATTACTTTCAGGGTGATAACCAGAGGTAAGGCTGACCGAGATCCCCAGACGCTCCATAAACGCCTTCCAAACCCGAGATGTGAACTGGGGACCCCGATCGGAGACGATATCCTCTGGGACCCCATAGTGCCGGAAGACGTGGGTAAAAAGAGCCTCTGCAGTCTGTAGGGCCGTAGGGAGACCAGGCAATGGGAGGAGACGGCAGGACTTAGAGAACCGATCCACAACGACCAGAACGGTAGTGTTCCCCTGAGAAGGGGGAAGATCAGTAAGGAAATCTACCGAGAGATGGGACCATGGCCGTTGTGGAACCGGGAGGGGTTGTAACTTCCCTCTAGGAAGGTGCCTAGGAGCCTTACTCTGGGCGCATACCGAACAGGAAGAGACATAGAGCCTCACATCCCTAGCTAAGGTGGGCCACCAGTATTTCCCTCTAAGACCCCGCACTGTCCTATCGATCCCCGGATGACCCGCAGACGGTAGTGTGTGAGCCCACCGAATCAACTTATCACGGACACCAAGCGGTACGTAACTTCTACCAGTCGGACACTGTGCAGGCGCAGGTTCAACCCTCAACGCCCGCTCGATGTCCGCGTCCACCTCCCATACCACTGGGGCCACCAGCCGAGAAGCTGGAAGGATGGGAGTGGGTTCGATAGACCGGTCCTCGGTGTCATAGAGACGGGACAGTGCGTCGGCCTTAGTGTTGAGGGAACCTGGTCTGTAAGAGATCGTAAATCTAAAACGTGTAAAGAACATGGCCCACCTAGCCTGGCGCGGATTCAGTCTCCTCGCTGCTCGAATATACTCCAGATTACGGTGATCAGTCCAGATGAGAAAAGGGTGTTTAGCCCCCTCTAGCCAGTGTCTCCACACCTTCAGGGCCTTTACCATAGCTAGTAACTCCCAGTCCCCCACATCATAGTTCCGCTCTGCCGGACCCAGCTTCTTAGAAAAGAAAGCGCAGGGACGGAGCTTCGGTGGCGTACCCGAGCGCTGAGACAGCACGGCTCCAACCCCAGCCTCGGACGCATCCACCTCCACTATGAATGCTAACGAAGGTTCCGGATGCGCCAACACGGGAGCCCCAGTGAACAGTGCCTTCAACTGGTTGAAGGTTCCATCAGCCTCTGCTGACCACCGCAAATGCACCGGCCCTCCCTTCAGCAGTGAGGTAATGGGCGCCGCTACTTGGCCAAAACCCCGGATAAACCTCCGGTAGTAATTGGCAAACCCTAAAAACCGCTGCACCTCCTTTACCGTGGTCGGAGTCGGCCAATTACGCACGGCGTTAACGCGGTCACACTCCATCATCATCCCCGAGCTGGAAATGCGATAACCCAAGAAGGAAACGGCTGGTTTGGAGAACACACATTTCTCAGCCTTGACGTATAGGTCATGCTCCAGCAGTCGCCCAAGAACCTTGCGCACCAGGGAAACATGCGCGGCGCGTGTGGCAGAATAAATCAAGATGTCATCAATATAGACTACCACAACCTGCCCGTGCAAGTCCCTGAGAATCTCATCTACAAAGGATTGAAAGACGGCTGGAGCATTTTTCAACCCATACGGCATGACGAGGTACTCATAGTGGCCTGATGTGGTACTAAACGCTGTTTTCCACTCGTCTCCTCCCCGAATACGCACCAGATTATACGCGCTCCTGAGGTCCAGTTTTGTGAAGAAACGCGCTCCGTGGAATGATTCCACCGCCGTAGCGATGAGAGGTAGCGGATAACTAAAACCCACTGTGATCGAATTGAGACCTCGATAATCAATGCACAGACGCAGACCTCCCTCCTTTTTCCTCACAAAAAAAAAACTTGAGGAGACAGGTGACATGGAGGGCCGAATGTACCCCTGTCTCAGAGCTTCCGTGACATATGTTTCCATAGCCAGCGTCTCCTCCTGTGACAGTGGGTACACATGACTCCGGGGAAGTGCAGCGTTCTCCAGGAGGTTTATCACGCAATCCCACCGTCGATGGGGTGGTAATTTGGTCGCCTTCCTCTTACTAAAAGCGATAGCCAAATCGGCATATTCTGGGGGAATGCGCACGGTGGAAACCTGGTCTGGACTCTCCACCGTCGTGGCACCGATGGAAACTCCTATACACCTCTCTGAACACTCGTCTGACCACCCCTTAAGAGCCCCCTGTTTCCAGGAAATAAGGGGATTGTGAATAGCCAGCCAGGGAACCCCCAACACCACCGGAAACCCAGGTGAATCAATAAGGTAGAAACTGATCCTCTCCCTATGATTCCCCTGCGTTACCATGTCCAGCGGAATCGTGGCCTCCCTGACCAGCCCTGACCCTAGCGGTCGGCTATCTAAGGAGTGCACGGGGACAGGTGGGTCTATCTGCACTAACGGAATACCCAATTTACGGGCGAGTCCACGATCCATAAAACTCACAGCTGCGCCTGAATCGACTAGCGCCTTATGCTGAAGAGAGGGGAAAAATGCAGGGAAAAAAATTAAAAAACATGTGACCAACAGGGAGCTCTGGGTGAGTTTGGTGCTTACTCACCTGGGGTGGCCGAGGAGCGTTCTGCCGACCATCTCGACTCCCAGAGGGACTCCTCCAACACCGGTCCGAAGTGTGTCCTCTCTGTCCACAATAGGAGCAGGAGGAGCCCCCTCTGATCCCCCTAGATGCAGCTCCTCCCAACTCCATCGGAGTGGGAGTGGGAGAGCTGGAAGGTGGAATTAACAGGACCCCTTCTGAACGCCCGCGGGCAGCTAGCAGGTTGTCCAATCGAATAGACATGTCTATTAGTTCATCCAGGGAGAGAGTTGTGTCCCTGCAAGCCAGCTCCCGGTGGACGTCCTCCTGGAGACTACACCGGTAATGGTCCATCAGGGCCCTGTCATTCCACCCAGCACCAGCAGCTAGGGCCCTGAACTCCAACGCGAAGTCCTGCGCGCTCCTCGTCTCCTGTCTGAGGTGGAACAGTCGCTCACCCGCCGCTTTACCCTCTGGTGGATGATCGAACACTGCTCGGAAACGGCGGGTGAACTCCAGGTAGTTGTCCCGAGCCGAGTCTGGACTGTTCCAGACTGCGTTAGCCCAGTCCAGGGCCCTGCCCGTTAAACAGGAGACGAGGAGGCTCACACTCTCCTCACCCGAGGGAGCCGGACGCACGGTAGCCAGGTAGAGCTCCAGCTGGAGCAAAAATCCCTGGCACCCAGCAGCCGCTCCATCGTACTCCCTCGGGGGGGAGAGACGTAGTGCGCCGGACCCAGAGGACGACGTAGGTGGAGTAGGTGGTGTCGGCAGTGGGGGAGCTGGGGTAGACGTCGGGAGACCACTCCTCTCCCATCGTTCCATCCTCTCCATCATCTGGTCCATCGCGGTACCAATCCGATGGAGGACAGCTGTGTGGTGATGAACGCGCTCCTCCATAGTGGGGAGAGGAGTGGTCGCTACTCCTGCTGACTCCATTTCAAAGGTGCGGGCTTCTGTTACGATCTACTAGGTGTGGTGGATGGAATCAGGCGCAGAGAGCAGAGTTCAGTCGTTTCTTCAGATTTATTCCCCAGCGCAACAAAAACAGTCACGCCAACACACAGGGCGTAAATAAGTTGCTAGTCCAAAACAACAACAGGACTAAACAGTCCGGAGAATAAATACAAGAATAAATCACACCATCAAAACACAGAGTAACAAAAACAAGCCCGCACAAATATCCAGCGGGCCTAGTGCCCCTAAATACCCTACAAACAAACCCTAATACAAAACAGGTGTACCCAATTAACCAATAACCCAAAACAAAAGGAAAGGGAATCGATGGCAGCTAATAGGCCGGCGACGACGACCGCCGAGCACCGCCCGAACAGGAAGAGGCACCATCCTCGGCGAGGTTCGTGACAAGAAGATCATGTGTTTGAATCACACTGACACCATGCCACAATAAAAAATTAATGTGTTTGCAAATTCATTTCCATTTGTACTTAGAGTTCACACTGACCACAGATACAAGTACATCTCTTCAACAGTGTGTCAGTTATACATATTTAATAAAAGCACACAATTAAATATGTCCACATGTCAGAAACAATCAAGTTAGTCAAAATTGTCTTTAGCAAGCACACACAACCTAGGGAAATTTCAAAGTAAGAACAGTCTAGCTAGCTAACTGAACGTCACACATACTGAACCCAGGCAGAGAGAATATAGCATGGGTATGTGTTAAAAAGTGATGAGCTGTCCATGTGTCCTGTGTTTATGTCCTTTTGAAAAGTGTAACACAGATAAACCATAGAAAACTACAGAAAACATGTCTCCTAGACCAATTCTATGTGTTTTGTGTCCTACATGTCTGGGCCACAATGACAAAACCATCGATTCCATTCTTTGTGATGTACATGATTGTTTTAATGGTGTGATTGATACGAGTGACAGCCATATGGGTTACATTTCCAACCAGACGATTCAACAGTGAACATTTTCACAAAGAGCTGCCTCAAAACTCTTTTTCAGCCAAAAAACTGGAGTTTTTCTCTTTTGTTAATATTTACGAAGATGGTCCGAGATAAAATGCGAGATAAACATTTACTCTGAGCTGCATTTCGAAAGATGGGTTGAAGATGGAAGACTGGTTTGCCCAGCAGAGATCGCCATTGGCCTTTGAAGAATCTTTGTGGTCGAAGTACCCCGTCGTTCTTAGGAGATTGTCTGTTCTTTCCTAGGCCACGTATGTTTACAGTTGCAGCTGATAACTCAACATCAGGATGTCGCACTTCTTCTTTAGTGAAGAATAGTTCAAAGTTCAAACCAAGTTGCCATATTCAGCTCGTGACTAGACTCAGCTCTGACAGGTCTAGTTGAAATTCACCATTCCAGCGTGGTGATCATCACCTCCACGTGATCTGGCTCACGCCGGAGTTTGCTTAGTCTGATGTGAATTGGGTCATAGGGGCTTTTGTACTAGAGAAGAGAAGGGAGTGTTTCATCCCTCTCCAACCAAAGTCTGTGGCCACTGAGTGAGCATAAGTGTCACGCCCTGGTCTTAGTATTTTGTGTTTTCTTTATTAATTTGGTCAGGCCAGGGTGTGACATGGGTTTTTTATGTGGTGTGTTTTGTCTTGGGGGTTTTTCGTACGTATCGGGATTGTGGCTTAGTGGGGTTTTCTAGGTAAGTCTATGGCTGTCTGGAGTGGCTCTCAATCAGAGGCAGGTGTTTATCGTTGTCTCTGATTGGGAACCATATTTAGGCAGCCATATTCTTTGAGTGTTTCGTGGGTGATTGTTCCTGTCTCTGTTTGTGCACCAGTCTAGGCTGTTTAGGTTTTCTCACGGTTGTTGTTTTGTATTATGTTCATGTTTGAGGTTTTCCTTTATTAAAGATCATGAACACCAACTATGCCGCATTTTGGTCCGATCCTTGCTACACCTCGTCAGAGGAGGAGATAGAAGAAAACCGTAACAATAAGTTAACTTAAGAAAACAATTATCTTAAATGCTAAAAGTGCTTAAAAATGCTAAAAGTGTTACAACCATCAAAGTTGGGTAGTTGATATTTAGAGCTGAAAAACCAAGTTGATTTTAGTCACAGGAATCAGGAATACTAAAGCCAATGCAATTGCCTGTTTTAACAAATGGTGGGCCTACCACATGGATGGGAATTCATAAAATCCCATTGGGGCCAACATGGTAGGCTACTCCCCAGGAAGCACGAGCTGACGTCTTTTGGAAGTGGGAGTTTTTTTTGGACCGACCTTGATTTCCACTGACATTTCTTTTCGTTCTGGTCCGGACCCACTCTGAACCAATCATAGACGTCTTGATGGTAGATGTTTGGTTCCGATTCGGTGAGGTCCAGATCGGCTTTGCTTTCAACGTCCACGGACATACAATAAAACGAATGTCCCATGTCTTAAATGTAACCAATAAAATACCATTGGCCAATGAAAAGAGGGGATACACATATTTTAGGCCTACACTATGAGGAACAAATTATAGTCCACCAACTTTCCAGTGGCACTCATCTATTCAAATACATTTTTCCCACAATTATATTTAGACATTTTTCAAAATACCTTCTAGCCACTGCCTGCTGTTCATTGACAGCCACAACTCAACAATCAGCTGTTTGATATTTGCCGCGTGGGCTGCTCAATCGACTGTAAACTAGGCCTACACTGTGAGTAGGAAATTATAGTTCACCAACTTTCCAGTGGCTCTCCTCCATTCAAAGAGATTGGACGGGCTGCTCAATCGACTGGAAACTAGGCCTATATGCTCATATTGTGACAAAACACAATCTACAGCATTTAAAATAAATAGCTATTATTTCTCTATGGCTAAATTAGGCTGGTATAGCATTTTCAATGATTTCAGTTATATGTACAGATGTAACAAATTTAAACCGTCCCCTCGCCCATACCCGGGCGCGAACTAGGACTCTACAAGGTGTCTGCACACATCAACAGTCACCCTCGAAGCATCGTTACCCATCGCTCCACAAAAGCCGCGGCTCTTGCAGAGCAAGAGGTCTCAGAGCAAGCAAGTGACGTCACTGATTGAAACGCTATTTAGCGCCCACGCTAACTAAGCTAGCCGTTTCACCTCCGTTACACTCACCCCCCTTTTGACCTTCCTCCTTTTTCCGCAGCAACCAGTAATCCGGGTCAACAGCATCAATGTAACAGTACAAATTTAGACCGTCCCCTCGCCCATAGCCGGGCGCGAACTAGGGACCTTCTGCACACATCAACAGTCACCCTCGAAGCATCGTTACCCATCGCTCCACAAAAGCCGCGGCTCTTGCAGAGCAAGGGGAACTACTACTTCAAGGTCTCAGAGCAAGTGACGTCACTGATTGAAACGCTATTTAGGCCCACGCTAACTAAGCTAGCCGTTTCACCTCCGTTACACAGAGACAGGAGTAATTATACAATTTGGCAAATGCAATTCTATTTATCTGCAGCACTTCCAGCACCCCTTCCTGCATCGCTATGATTTATTCCATGTGCTGTTATTATTATTATTCATAATAATAATTCAATCGATTTTGGTCAATAACCCCATCTAAGGTTATTGTGTAGGTAGCCCTACTGTTACAGTACATCTGACATTGATTGATTTATCAAGATGAGTTGTCTCAAAGCAGCACAATAAGGCTGTCCCAATGATCAGTTGACCACACATGGCAGTTGCTTTACATTGATTAAAACCAGTGGTATAGTGCTATTTGTTTAGGTATTCTACCAGAGCACCGTTTTTATTATTATTATTAAGCCATCATTTCTGAATGAAATTTGTTACCAAAGAAGACGATTGTATAAAATAATTGTAGAATACACTTACAATGCGTCATCCAAATTGCATTATTACCTACGCCTACACATACTGCAAGTATGGAAAATGTTAAAAGGTATTTTAAATATTTTTAAAATACATATTTTACAGGATGTTGAAAAGGCATATTTTATGTTGGTCATTATAGAAGACTGACAAATTAATTCAAGAGCAGAGTTTTCCTGTTGCGTGTAGTGATCTTTGGCCACTTCCACCCTAAGGCTAAGTGTTATACACTGATCATACCAATTTGGGCAGTAAACCCCCATTTTGCCCTCAGGACAGCTTCAATTCATTGGGGCATGGACTCTACAAGGTGTCGACAGCATTCCACAGGGATGCTAGTCCATGTTGACTCCAATGCTTCCCACAGTTGTGTCAAGTTGGCTGGATGTCCTTTGGGCGGTGGACCATTCTTGATACACACGGGAAACTGTTGAGCATGAAAGATCCAGCAGCTTTGCAGTTCTTTACACAAAGCGGTGCGCCTGGCACCTATTACCATAACCTGTTCAAAGACACGTCTTTTGTCTTGCCCATTCACCTTCCGAATGGCACACATACACAATCCATGTCTCAATTGTCTCAAGGCCTAAACAGTCCTTCTTTAGCCTATCTCCTCTCTTTTATCTGCAACGATTGAAGTGGGTTTAATATGGACATCAATAATTGATCAATAAGCCTCAAAAAATAAGCTTTTTCCTATTTTCACCTGGTCAGTCTGTCATGGAAAAAGGTGTCTTTAATGTTTTCTAAACTCAGTGTGTATAAATCATAATGTGATCATGTTAGGGACTATTAGGTCTCAACAAAGTCTCTCTGTGATTTTTTTAACAATTTTATAGGAGGAATCAGTGATTCAACAACAGATTGGACAGGGCTAAGCTGGTTTATCAATGTAAATGATTGCTGAATGGGTGTGTGGTATGATTAGAGGCATGAAGGAAGTGTAGTCATTCAGGTCTGACTTTACTTTAGATTGTGATCTTAGTTAGAGGTTAGGTGCTGTGGGTGTGGAGGAACGAGGAACGAGGAAGACCACAATGACAGATCAGACTCAAGTTAATATTAACAATAATAACAATAATAACAGGTTAATAACACTCTGATATAAACAAAGGGCCTATTCACTTTCCCAGGGTATCTGACTATTGGGGAGTGTAGGAGTCTGTGTTTGAATCCTCTCTTGTCCAGATGCTCATTTAACTTCAGTTTGTGTGTTTTTATTCTCTTGCAGAAAACCACGTAACCTGTGTCTTCTCAGAGGATTGTGTCCTGCCCTGCAGCTTCCATCCTGACAGTGAGAATATAATCCACTGGCTGAAAGTAGAAGACAAGGACCTGACCATCCACTCCTACTACTACAGTACATATCAGCTCAAACAGCAGAGCCAGCGTTACAGAGGGAGAACAGCCCTGTTCAATGACCAGATCCCCAAAGGAAACGCTTCACTACTGCTGAGAGGGATCACACTCCAGGACCAGGGCAGATACAAGTGTTACACCAGCACTATTAAAGGCAACATGGAGTCCTTCATTAACATAGCAGTGGAAGGTAGGGAATGTCTATCTGTCTGTCTATGATGATCACTTCATGCTGCTCCATGTGTAATGTCTACTTTGTTGCAGCTCCAGTCCGCTTGGTGGACATACAGTTATCAGATGACATCATCACCTGCAGTTCTACAGGTATCTACCCTGAGCCTAAACTCACCTGGTCAACTGACTCTGACCTTTCATTTGACCCTGGAACCATCCAGAACTCCACCAGCATCAAGGTGGATGACCAGGGCCTCTATGACATCACCAGAACAAAACAGTTTAGCAGAGACCTAACCAACACCTGTACCGTGACCTCTGGGACAGTAGAAAGGACAGCAACCCTGAAACAGCAAGGTTATCAATTGATCAAACTATTAATCAAACAATTCATAAATCAATGAATGAATTCATCAATGCATTTTTCTGGCTGCAAACTGTACAAAAACATGATGTGAGACAGAATGCAAAGATCAAGCTAAAAAGGCTCTTTCTCATGACCTCATCTCAGCTCCTGTCCAGGGTTCTCCAAGCAGTGAGGTGTCCATCCCCTGCAGTGTCTCTCAGTCTGACCTCCTGACCTTTAACCTCACCTGGAGGTTCAACCAGATGGTCACCATTCTCACCTCCACCAAGGATGCATCTCAGATGTATATTGATGACAAGTGGAAGGAGCAGGTTCAGAGTTTGTCTGACTCTGGCAGCCTTCAGCTCCACAAGTTAACCATGGTCCACCAGGGGACCTACAGCTGTGAACTCTCTACTGCCAGAGACACACACCTGATCCTCACCTACCTGCAGATCACACCTGATAAACTATCTGATGGTACAAAGTTTACTCTTACTGTTTCCCCTCACTGTAAGTCACAGGATCACATTCAACAATAAAACTGATACTCTGTATTTTCTCCTTCAGTTTCAGATGGACTGAGTCCAGGTTCAATCACTGGTATAATAATAGTAGCAGTGATTATAGCAGCAGTGATATGTTACCTGCTGAGAGGTAAGTTATGATGATGATGATGACATCATAATCTGTTGAACCATTTAACACAACCACTTCCTGATGAACAGAGAGGAGAGTTACATTGGTGGCTTTTGATGAACAGCTTTCAGTTTCTGCTACTTTACTGTCTCAAGGTTTTCTGCCCCAATGCAGACGTAACATGGTCATCTGAAGAGGAAGAGTCACTCTCTGCCACAGGTAGACGTCCATGGAATATTCATGTCCTTATGGTTACATGCATTTACCGAAGGGCAGGTAGAATCAAGGTCAGGGCATTTGTATTCATGAACCAGCTCGGCTTTTGTTATGTAGTAAAAGTCTATTTGAACTCACAAGCTCCGGTATTTGTGAAATATGATTGACCGAATATTTCCACGATAAGAACCATAGAAAAACATTTGCAGATTCTCCCTACAACCTAAAAATGTACATTCCCAGAACAGGCAAAATGTTCACTTCCATTCTCAGAACGTTTAGAAACGTTCAGTTTTAACGGTCAGGAAACGTGTGGCATTGTTACCAGAACCAATGGGAAACCAAAAAAAACATACATTTCCACAACTTCCAAGGAACCAAGTGTGCTAGCTGGGCTAACAGCCATAACCACAATACTGTAGCAGTGCTTCAGAATCAAGACAAGGTTGACCTAGAGGTGAAAATGGGCCTATTAAAAGTGGACATTCAAGTGCTTCTTATGCTAAGCAAGACCTTTTGACTAAAAACTTCCCCTCCTCTGTAGTTACCAGTTAAATAACATGTTTACGGCCCTCCCGGGTGGCGCAGTGGTTAAGGGCACTGTGCTTCTTATAGCAGCAGTGATATGTTACCTCCTGAGAGGTAAGTTATGATGACATCATAATCTGTATAACCATTTAACACAACCACCTCCTGATGAACAGAGAGGAGAGTTACATTGGTGGCTTTTGATGAACAGCTTTCAGTTTCTGCTACTTTACTGTCTCAAGGTTTTCTGCCCCAATGTATACGTAACATGGTCATCTGGCGCTGTACTGCAGCACCAGCTGTGCCATCAGAGTCCCTGGGTTCGCGCCCAGGCTCTGTCGTAACCGGCCGCGACCGGGAGGTCCTGGGGGCAACGCACAATTGGCCTAGCGTCGTCCGGGTTAGGGAGGGATTGGTCGGTAGGGATCTCCTTGTCTCATCGCGCACCAGCGACTCCTGTGTTGCGGGCCGGGCGCAGTGCGCGCTAGCCAAGGTTGCACGGTGTTTCCTCCGACACATTGGTGCGGCTGGCTTCTGGGTTGGAGGCGCGCTGTGTTAAGAAGCAGTACGGCTGGTTGGGTTGTGTATCGGAGGACGCATGACATTCAGCCTTCGTCTCTCCCGAGCCCGTACGGAGTTGTAGCAATGAGACAAGATAGTAGCTACTACAACAATTGGATACCACGAAATTGGGGAGAAAAAGGGGTAAAAAATGTTAAAAAATAAAATAAAATGTTACTGTGATTATTTTCTATTGGTCCATTTAGTTATCTGTGCATGTTTGTTTTCCTAATGTTTTGATATTGAGGAGAAACGTACTGCCATAATAGCACTGGATCACTCCTCATTATACTGTGAACATGAAATACATTGACTTTACTAGTCTTATTTTACTTCTACCTCATGTTGCCTGCTCAACCCCAACCTGTTTTCCACCTCTTTACATTTGGATCAGTGAGTAGGCCTAGTCAAAAATGCCTGGTCTCCAAGGCAACACTGCACCAGTCTTTGAAAGCTGTCTGGTGCATTACAGTCTGAATGACATTCCGAGGACATTATAGGGCATGTGTGCGTTCGCCTGTGTGTTCGTGTGTGTGTTCGCCTGTGTGTTCGTGTGTGTGTTCGCCTGTGTGTTCGTGTGTGTGTTCGCCTGTGTGTTCGTGTGTGTGTTCGCCTGTGTGTTCGTGTGTGCGTTCGCCTGTGTGTTCGTGTGTGTGTTCGCCTGTGTGTTCGTGTGTGTGTTCGCCTGTGTGTTCGTGTGTGCGTTCGCCTGTGTGTTCGTGTGTGGCCGGGGCACAGATTATAATTTAAAGAGCAAAATGCCCACTGTGTCTCTGTACACAGTGGTTTTGGTAGGGAAGTTGGATATGTCTAAAACTCCCCTTCACTGTCCTGTACCCCACCTGTGAGACCAGTCTACTACAGCCTCTGCTAAGAGGTCGGGACTTCGATAAGAGGTCAGGTCATTCGTCCCATAAAACACTGGGTTGCTGGTTCAAACTCGGCTCCTGCTGTTCCCACTATGTCACTACAGATAAAATCGCAAACACACGGATCATCAGACCAGTCAATATTTATTTATACGTCAATACAACAGACAGAAAAACAGATGGTAAAATAATGGTAAATGCAGGATATATGGACAATAGGTTTAAAAATGCAGATAGCGGTACATTAAAATGACAGAAATTGGTTACTAAATCAGTTTAAAAATATCCATTCCTTCTGATCCTGTGTGTGTGTGTGCAGATGTCACAGAGACAGATTGGCAGTGTGTGTGTTTGTGTCTCAGAGGGACAGGTTGACGTCACTCTTCTGTTTGCCAGAGCTGAGGCTGTGTATCATGGCGATCATAGAAGAGTGTTTGTTCAGCTCGTCCTCTTTCTTCTGCAGTTTGGCCTCCACCTGGGCTTTCTGCAGCTCCAGAGAGGACGCCTGGAGAGGAGAGGACACGAGAGGGGACAGGAGGAAAGGACAGGAGAGGAGAGGGGAGGGGACAGAGAAGGAGAGGGGACACAGACTTAGCCAACTTCCTTTCCAGAAAGGACTTTGTATTATAATCATTTAGATCTCCTATTGTGGGTGTATGGAGTTGGTTATTATCTTATTCAGTACTGTGTACAAGCTAGCTGGCGACACCCTCCCTCCTCCAATACTTTACCAGTGTGTTCTTACCCTGATGCTGGCGTCTTTTCTGGCCAGCTCAGTCTTGTTGAGTTCCTTCCTCAGAATATCCACTGTTTCCTCTAGTTCTTCCCTCTCTTTCTCTTTTGCTCTCCCCCTCTCCTCCTGACCCCGCAACTCACCACGCAGACCTGAGAGAAGAGGGACAGAGTTAGCGAGAGAAAGGGAGAAAGAGAGAGACAGTAAAAGTGAGGGAAAGTAGGAGAGAGAAGGGGTTGGGAGTAAGAGAGGGAAGGAGAGAGAGTAAGAGAGTGGTGACTGGTTTAGCTCAAACTGACCTGTGATGTCACAGTCTCTCTGCTGAAGCTCTGATTGAAAGGATTTCATTTGCTCCTGCCTCTCTTTCAGCTCACACAATGCCCTGAAAAAGAGAAAGAAAAAATGATTGTAAATAGTTGTCGAGGGAATGTTTTTATTGCTACTGTGTGTGTCTTACTTGTCGTGCTGTAGTCGTAGTGTGTCCTGGGTCTTCCTCAGTGTGTCCATCTGTTTAATGAGGGAGATATGAGCCACCTGCAGCTCCTTCAACAGACGCTCACTCTCATTAAACCTACACAGGAACAGGAATCGCATCATCAAATACATGCATATGAAACGTCTTTGTATAGAGAAGACCATAGAGATCAGTGTGTGAGAGTGTGACCTGTTAAGCAGCTGGTTATAGGATCCTTTGAGAGACTGGTGTTCCTGAGAGTCAGCCTGCAGTCTAGCATTGTGTTGCAACAACTCCTTGATGTCTCCCTTCGCCCTCTCTGCCTCCAGCACCTGGCTGCCCAACTCCACCTAACAGACACACACCGGTTAGCATCTGCTAGCTAGTCTTTAGCAGAACAGTAATGCTAAACCTCTTAGCATGTGCTAACTCTTCTGTTACGAACCTGCAGCGCCTCTCTCCTCTGTTCTGCCTCCTTCAGCATAGATGCTAGCTTACGTGCCTACAGAGAGACCGAGACAAAGGCCATCTGTGTTAGAAGCCAAGGCCTCTGTGTGCGCGTCTGTGTGTGTGTGTGTGTGTTACCTCGGCCTCTGCCTGAGCTCGTTGACAGCGGTACTGAGTGATGAGGCGGTCGGCCTGAGAGAGAGCCAGAGCTTTGGCCTCTAACAGATCCTGTAACCTCCCCTCCTTAGACTGGAGAGAGAGAGGGAAAGAGAAGCAGTTACAATACTAACTCAATTAAATGTCTCATGGTGGTTACATCACATGCAAAGAAATGGTGGAAAAGAGTTGACAGTTGACAGCACCACCGTGACCATCAGAGTTGACAGCACCAGCGTGACCATCAGAGTTGACAGCACCACCGTGACCATCAGAGTTGACAGCACCAGCGTGACCATCAGAGTTGACAGCACCACCGTGACCATCAGAGTTGACAGCACCACCGTGACCATCAGAGTTGACAGCACCACCGTGACCATCAGAGTTGACAGCACCACCGTGACCATCAGAGTTGACAGCACCACCGTGACCATCAGAGTTGACAGCACCACCGTGACCATCAGAGTTGACAGCACCACCGTGACCATCAGAGTTGACAGCACCACCGTGACCATCAGAGTTGACAGCACCACCGTGACCATCAGAGTTGACAGCACCAGCGTGACCATCAGAGTTGACAGCACCACCGTGACCATCAGAGTTGACAGCACCACCGTGACCATCAGAGTTGACAGCACCACCGTGACCATCAGAGTTGACAGCACCACCGTGACCATCAGAGTTGACAGCAACAGCGTGACCATCAGAGTTGACAGCATCAGCGTGACCATCAGAGTTGACAGCACCACCGTGACCATCAGAGTTGACAGCACCACCGTGACCATCAGAGTTGACAGCACCAGCGTGACCATCAGAGTTGACAGCACCAGCGTGACCATCAGAGTTGACAGCACCACCGTGACCATCAGAGTTGACAGCACCAGCGTGACCATCAGAGTTGACAGCACCAGCGTGACCATCAGAGTTGACAGCACCAGCGTGACCATCAGAGTTGACAGCACCACCGTGACCATCAGAGTTGACAGCACCAGCGTGACCATCAGAGTTGACAGCACCAGCGCGACCATCAGAGTTGACAGCCCCACCGTCACCATCAGAGTTGACAGCACCACCGTGACCATCAGAGTTGACAGCACCAGCGTGACCATCAGAGTTGACAGCACCAGCGTGACCATCAGAGTTGACAGCCCCACCGTGGTCAACAGTTGACAGGTATGGAGTTGGAAGGTCTGGGAGAGATCCTCACCGCCAGAGAGGAGATCTTCTGTTCATAAACATCCATGATCTCTGACACACGCACATCCTTCATCTGATCCTGCAACTACAACACATACACGTCACACACACCATCTACAACACATACACGTCACACACACCATCTACAACACACGTCAGAATACAGACTCACACACACCATCTACAACACATACACGTCAGAATACAGACTCACACACACCATCTACAACACACGTCAGAATAGAGACACACACACACCATCTACAACACACGTCAGAATACAGACGCACACACACCATCTACAACACACGTCAGAATACAGACACACACACACCATCTACAACACACGTCAGAATACAGACACACCATCTACAACACACGTCAGAATACAGACACACACACACCATCTACAACACATACACGTCAGAATACAGACTCACACACACTATCTACAACACACGTCAGAATACAGACTCACACACACCATCTACAACACACGTCAGAATACAGACACACCATCTACAACACACGTCAGAATACAGACACACACACACCATCTACAACACACGTCAGAATACAGACACACACACACCATCTACAACACACGTCAGAATACAGACACACACACACCATCTACAACACACGTCAGAATACAGACACACACACACCATCTACAACACACGTCAGAATACAGACACACACACCTCCATGCCGTTCTGTAGTTTCTCTATGAGGCTGTGAATGCTGTGGGAGGGGCTGGAGGGAGAAGGCCCTGATAGGCTTTTCCCCATGGGGGCTGGGACATCCTGTTGCACAGCAACCCGTTTGACAGACAGCTCAGCCTCCCTCTGGCGATATGCATTGTTGGCAGCGATGCTCTCCCCTAGACTGAGACACAGGCAGCAGTCAGAATAAACACTGACTGACTAAACATGTGGGTGTGTGTTCAATCCCTCACACCATGTGGGTGTGTGTTCAATCACTCACACCATGTGGGTGTGTGTTCAATCACTCACACCATGTGGGTGTGTGTTCAATCACTCACACCATGTGGGTGTGTGTTCAATCACTCACACCATGTGGGTGTGTGTTCAATCACTCACACCATGTGGGTGTGTGTTCAATCACTCACACCATGTGGGTGTGTGTTCAATCACTCACACCATGTGGGTGTGTGTTCAATCACTCACACCATGTGGGTGTGTGTTCAATCACTCACACCATGTGGGTGTGTGTTCAATCACTCACACCATGTGGGTGTGTGTTCAATCACTCACACCATGTGGGTGTGTGTTCAATCACTCACACCATGTGGGTGTGTGTTCAATCACTCACACCATGTGGGTGTGTGTTAAATCACTCACACCATGTGGGTGTGTGTTCAATCACTCACACCAGCGAAGGGAAGTCTGGGAGAGGCGTGGCCTCCAACAGTAGACGAAGCCCGGTCTGAACATGCTCTCTGTGACTGGACGTCAGCGCCAGAGAGAGGGGCGTGACCATCCTCTGGTCCTGTAGGGAGAGACATTTAACTATGGCAATCTTTAAGCTCGGCTCCACAGGTGTGTGTGTGTGTGTGTGTACCTGTAGTATTCTGTAGAAGCTGGTCTCCATGTCCTTCACCTGCTGTCTCAGTTTACTCATCAACTCCACAGCCTTCAACACAGCCTCACCACACACCTGACTGGAACACACACAGGTGTTAACAACCATGTTCTGTGTGTGTGTATGTTCTGAGGGTGTGTCTGGTCACTGACCTGAGGCTACTGTCGTGGCCGGTGAGGGGGCAGGTGAGCGGGTCATTGTTATGGCAACAGGAGAGCAGTAGTTCCACCTGAGAGAGACAGAGCTGGGAGCTCATCTGACGAGACACCACCCTACACACCGAGTCCTCACTACACAGCAGTGGAAGAGTTAAGGCTGATACACACACACACACACACACACACACACACACACACACACACACACAAAGGATATTTAGCAGCAGGCTGGTGGTGTGTGTTGTGCGTATGCAGTGTGTTCTGAGCTGGCTGTCTGGTGCGGCTGGGTCCAGTCCCTGCAGTAGATCCAACACCACTGGAACCAACAACTCAACGAAGCCCAACACGCACACAGACACGACCTGTGAACCCAACGCCTCCTGGAGGGAAAAACACCAGGACAAAGAGCCAATCAGTGCAAGTCCCTTTATCTGCAGGAGTCATCACTGTGCTAGACTGAATTAGTGAAATCCAGGTTTCCACTTTTAGTTCTGTGTGTCTGTGTAGGGCTGCCATACTTCCAGTAGTTCAGTCAGCAGCTGCAGGGCCTGTAGACAGCATAACTCCTCCCCCTCAGCCGGAGAGCTCAGCCATTGGATGAGAGCTAAGCCCGGCTCGGTTTTCTGCCCTGCGTCTAGGCCCACCCCCTGTCTGCGGCTGGCAGCTCGGAGCCGTGGGGCGGCGGGACGGAACACGACCTCACACAGCAGAGACCTCAGGCCTGACACACCACACAGAGCCAGGAGCAGCTCCAACACCTTGGCAGCAGAGTCCGGGTCTTTAACATGTAGCAGACCCAACACCTGGGACACGCACACTGAGAAGTGTTCATACCTACAGAGAGGAGGGAGAGACATACACAACATTACTTCTATTCTTCTAGAAAACTATATGTGTGTGTGTGTGTGTGTGTGTGTGTGTGTGTGTGTGTGTGTACCTAGTCAGGTAGTCAGCCATCTTGGGGTTCTTTAGCAGGTCCACCAGTAGGTCTACAGAGTACTTCCTGGTTAGGGTTCCGTCGCCGTTGACGATAATGTTAAAGATCAGCTGGAATGTCTGGTGGATGTTCTTAGAATGGAACAGCTGAAACACACACACACACACACACACACACGTCACAGAGCCCAGACAGAGAGTTGTCACCACCAGAACTAAAGATAGAGAAAACCTTGGTGTCTGTGTGTGTGTCTCTGCGTGTCATTGTGTGTGTGTGTGTCTCTGCATGTCATTGTGTGTGTGTGTGTCTCTGCATGTCATTGTGTGTGTCTCTGCGTGTCATTGTGCATGTGTCTACGTGTGTCTACGTGTGCATGAGTCTACGTGTGTCTGCGTGTGTCTGCGTGTGTCTGCGCTTGCCTACGCGTGTCTACGCGTGTCTACGTGTGTGTTTCTACGCGTGTCTACGTGTGTCTACGTGTGTTTCTACGTGTGTCTGTGCGTGCGTGCGTGTGTGCGTGCCTCTCTGTGCGTGCGTGTGTGCGTGCCTCTCTGTGCGTGCGTGAGTGCGTGCCTCTCTGTGCGTGCGTGAGTGCGTGCCTCTCTGTGCGTGCGTGAGTGCGTGCCTCTCTGTGCGTGCGTGCCTCTCTGTGCGTGCGTGAGTGCGTGCCTCTCTGTGCGTGCGTGAGTGCGTGCCTCTCTGTGCGTGCGTGAGTGCGTGCCTCTCTGTGCGTGCGTGAGTGCGTGCCTCTCTGTGCGTGCGTGAGTGCGTGCCTCTCTGTGCGTGCGTGAGTGCGTGCCTCTCTGTGCGTGCGTGAGTGCGTGCCTCTCTGTGCGTGCGTGAGTGCGTGCCTCTCTGTGCGTGCGTCTCTGTGCGTGCGTGAGTGCGTGCGTCTGTGCGTGCGTCTCTGTGCGTGCGTCTCTGTGCGTGCGTGAGTGCGTGCGTCTCTGTGTGTGTGTGTCTCTGTGTGTGTGTGTGTGTCTCTGTGTGTGTGTGTGTGTCTCTGTGTGTGTGTGTGTGTGTGTGTGTGTGTGTGTGTGTCTCTGTGTGTGTGTGTGTGTCTGTGTCTCTGTGTGTGTGTGTGTCTCTGTGTGTGTGTCTCTGTGTGTGTGTGTCTCTGTGTGTGTGTGTGTGTGTCTGTGTGTGTGTGTGTGTGTGTCTCTGTGTGTGTGTGTGTGTCTCTGTGTGTGTGTGTGTGTGTCTGTGCGTGTGTGTGTGTGTCTCTGTGTGTGTGTGTGTGTGTCTCTGTGCGTGTGTGTGTGTGTCTCTGTGCGTGTGTGTGTGTGTGTCTGTGTGTGTCTCTGTGTGTGTGTGTGTGTGTGTGTGTGTGTGTGTGTGTGTGTGTCTCTGTGCGTGTGTCTCTGTGTGTGTGTGTGTGTGTGTGTCTCTGTGTGTGTGTGTGTGTGTCTCTGTGCGTGTGTGTGTGTGTGTGTGTGTGTGTCTCTGTGCGTGTGTGTGTGTCTGTGTCTCTGTGCGTGTGTGTGTGTCTGTGTCTCTGTGCGTGTGTGTGTGTCTGTGCGTGTGTGTGTGTGTCTCTGTGTGTGTGTGTGTGTCTGTGCGTGTGTGCGTGTGTGTGTGTGTCTCTGTGTGTGTGTGTGTGTCTGTGTGTGTGTGTGTGTGTGTCTCTCTGTGTGTGTGTGTGTGTGTGTGTCTGTGTGTCTGTGTCTGTGTGTGTGTGTGTTACCTTCTCCCCCACATCTTCATTGAGAGTGAGGCTGGCCAGTATGGAGAGAGCAAACACCACCACCGTCAAACTGTTGTGGGCCAGGAAGTTAATCAGGGTTCGGTAGAACACCTTCACATTGCTCTGTAGGAACACACACACCCAGATGTTAACCAACATTCAGTAGAACACCTTCACATTGCTCTGTAGGAACACACACACCCAGATGTTAACCAACATTCAGTAGAACACCTTCACATTGCTCTGTAGGAACACACACACCCAGATGTTAACCAACGTTCAGTAGAACACCTTCACATTGCTCTGTAGGAACACACACACCCAGATGTTAACCAACGTTCAGTAGAACACCTTCACATTGCTCTGTAGGAACACACACACCCAGATGTTAACCAACGTTCAGTAGAACACCTTCACATTGCTCTGTAGGAACACACACACCCAGATGTTAACCAACATTCAGTAGAACACCTTCACATTGCTCTGTAGGAACACACACACCCAGATGTTAACCAACGTTCAGTAGAACACCTTCACATTGCTCTGTAGGAACACACACACCCAGATGTTAACCAACATTCAGTAGAACACCTTCACATTGCTCTGTAGGAACACACACACCCAGATGTTAACCAACGTTCAGTAGAACACCTTCACATTGCTCTGTAGGAACACACACACCCAGATGTTAACCAACGTTCAGTAGAATGCCTTCCCATTACAACAAGCCGTTCCATCAAAGAGAACGAGGGAGAGAAAAGAGGGTGAGTAAGGGTTAAATGGAAAAGCTGGATGGACGGTGGTAGAGAGAGGGTGGTCCTCACCAGAGCTTTAATGTGAGTCTGGACTGACAGGTTGTAGCGAACCAGGTTAGCCATCAAACCCAGGCACGGCATGGTGATGTCATCATTGTGCGACTGGCTGGAGGGAGAGGGGGGGGTATACAAAGAGGACAAAATTAAACATTCACCTCTGCTATACTGTGGAGTGGGAGAAGAGAGAGAGGAGAGGTATCTTACATGTTGCTCATCAGAAAGTCTATGAGCTCATGGATGTAGTTGGCACAGTGGAATATCCGTCCGTTATAGGTGAGTCTCTGTAGCACCTTTAAACACTGAGACACACAGAGTTACTACAGCAGTTATACGTGAGTCTGTAGCACCTTTAAAACTTCTTGTGGCTAGGGGTTCCGCTAGCGGCACCCCTCGACAACATTCCGCTGAAAAGGCAGTGCGCGAAATTCAAAATATTCTTCAGAAATATGTAACTTTCACACATTAACAAGTGCAATACACCAAATAAAAGATTAACAAGAAGTTGATCTACCCATCGTGTCCGATTTCAAAAATGCTTTACAGCAAAAGCACAACATATGATTGATTATGTTAGGTCAGAGCCAAGTCACAAAAACACACACAGCCATTTTTCCAACCAAAGATAGGAGTCACAAAAGGCAGAAATATAGATAAAATTAATCACTAATCACTAAGCCCAGTAATCCATCTTCATGAGGTGCGAGCACTAGGTCCAGACAAAGTCCAAACGTTCTGTCCAAAGTTCTGTTACAGTCGGTAGAAACATGTCAAACGATGTATAGAATCAATCTTTAGGATGTTTTTAACATAAATCTTCAATAATGTTCCAACCGGAGAATTCCTTTGTCTGTAGAAAAGCAATGGAACGAGAGCTACTTCTCACGTGAACAAGCATCACGAGCTTGTGGCACTCTGCCAGACTACTGACTCAAAGAGCCCTTATGAGCCCCTCCTTTACAGTAGAAGCCTCAAACAAGTTTCTAAAGACAGTTGACATCTAATGGAAGCCTTAGGAAGTGCAATTTGACCCCATAGGCACTGTGTTTTCAATAGGCCAAGCTTTGAAAAACTACAAACCTCAGATTTTCCACTTCCTGGTTTTTGCCTGCCATATGAGTTCTGTTATACTCACAGACATCATTCAAACAGTTTTTAGAAACGTCAGAGTGTTTTCTATCCAAATCTATATGCATATATTAGCAACTGGGACTGAGTAGCAGGCAGTTTACTCTGGGCACGCTTTTCATCCAAACGTGAAAATGCTGCCCCCTATCCCAAACAGGTTTTAAACAATGAGACAGAGTTACTACAGCAGTTATATGTGAGTCTGTAGCACCTTTAGACACTGAGACACACAGAGTTACTACAGTAGTAGTTGTACATCACATTCTACAGCCATGTTTCCCACCATAGCTGTGGCTTTGTGTAGCGCCGTAATTCTCCAAGACCAGGGTTCATGACACCTGGTTAAGTCTCATCATGTCATTCTGGTGAGTAGCCTGAAGACCAGACGTTGATTTCATATAACTCTACGTCGGGGAGAAATTAGTGTTTGGAGCAGGAGAGTTCTCTCACGACCTCTACAAGCCAGAATGCTGAATAAAATGTTACTTTACCAGTTGTCCGTGTGGTTGGTCCCTTTTCAGGTAGGAATGTCTCACAATATATCCACAAGAAAGTATGAATGCGTAAATATTTCAAAGTGCTGGAAGTGGGTTCAGATTTCTATCACGTGAAGCATGCCCACAAGATGAAAATACAGGCACGTGACACATGCATACTTGCCGAGCTCATGCGCGTGTTTACATGGTTCTGCGCATGCTTCAGGAGATAGGAATCTGAACGCACTTCCAAACAAACGTATGACATTAATGTTAGACTGTGAACCAGAGGTATCCCAGTCTGATTGTCAGGCAATATGGAGAGTTCTGTCCTTACTTGTAGTACCAGCGGCTCCCTGGGGGTGGAGCTGTGGCAGTGGATGATGGAGGCCAGAGTGCTGGTCAGGTTATAACTGCTCTGGAGAACATCTCTGCTCTCATCATCACAGACTGGGGGAGAGAACACACACACCAACACAAGTTCAATTGGTTTTGTATTATTTTTGAGTGAGAGAAACATTGTCGGCTGTTGACAAAAATAGTATGACTGAAATGTGTTGGGAATTTGTGTGTGTGTGTACCTAGTTGGGCCAGTAGAGAGATTATGGTTCCGGTGAGTGCGGGGCTAGTGTTAGGGTCTCCTGCCAACTCCACAAGTCCACAGACACACTCACTGGGCAGGACCTGGCCCGACGACAGCAGACGAACACACTGCATTCCTGACAGCTCCTACACACAACACACACACACATTTACATGCACACTAATAATTCGATAATAAACCGATTATGGCAAGACATGTAAACAGCTTAATTTGCGTTTTAGCTGCGTATTTGAAGCAACTTGAAGCAGCAGCTTTGGCGCAATCAATCAGAAGTGGACAGCTCATGGTGCTGAAAGTAGGCAAATTCCAGTAGGTATAATTCATTTAAACCGTCTTCATTTTAGTTGGACTTTACTAACAAGAGGGCTTTGTGTTGAAGCCTATTTCTTCCTATTTAAGAAACAAGAGGCATTCCTACCTGTTCGACAGACAAAAATTAGGCTATAGGCTGCTATATGCATAGATTTAACGGTCAATTCCTTCACCAATCATGCACTCTTTAAATAACCTACCTATGTGTCAGTGGAAGGGCTGTTAAAACCAAGACTCGAATTGAGGGGATATGCTATATGCCTACCTTTCATTAAACTAAATGGCAAAAAAGCACAGGCCTACCCCTTGTAAGCTTAAGATTTGGAAGAAAACTAAAACGGATCTGATTATATAAAGTGATCTATAACAGCGCTTTAAACCCAACACCTTCTGGCCTATAGGAAGACCTGTGCACTATCAAAATTCCTGCGTTGCCATGTAATACTTACAGGATGAATAACAGTTTCTAAAACTGCATATCTAAGGCTCTGGTCTGTCCAAGAAGTGAGGGTAAATGGTGGACAAGTTCTCTGTTATCTACGTTATATTTTAATTATTGTTTGGGGTATAGGGGAGGGTCCCTTGTTTTTTTCAAGCATTCAGGGAGGGTTTAGGTCAAATGTATTTTTCTGAAGGGAGGCCCATCCATTTTCATTTCAGTGGTCCAATTTTCTGTAACCCTTATTAGAAATAACGTTCACTCCCAACTCGTATTGTGTGCATGTAACCGTGCTCAGTTGATATAGCTCACAAAGTAGACTTGTGCTTTGGCACTCTGTGGACATGTTGAAACTGACCTCCACTTGTTTCTGCAGCTGGGCAGCGTTATGGGCCGTCCTGTTGTCTCTGTACTGGTGGATGGCCAGCAGGAGAGACTTCAGACACGTTGTTACGTCCATTCTGCAACACAACAGCCCTTTTGAGCTCAGTAGCAGTTCATCTGTATGACACTGTTTATCAGCTACAGGCGTTGTTTGGAGCGTTTGCTGGGAAGCTTAGTCAAACAGTATAGATAGTTACACTTTTAAAAACGCAATGGCTGAACTACAGCTGATACGGCTTTGGTTTGACTTTGACAACTTGTTAGCAAAGGAAAACAGTTCATGCTAACTAGCTTGCTACCTAGGCTAACTATTGTTATGATCCCCGACTAATGTTTAGATGTGGCAAATTATAACGGCATTGATGATCATTATTCACGTAACTTTATGAAATATACATCAATAACATAAACACCAATTTGATTTAAAAAACAAATAAATACATACATTATTTCTGTCCTCTTCTGTCAAGCGTTGTCGTACCTCTTCCACTTCCTCCCGCTTTCCACTTCGAACAGCGGAACAGCCAATGAGATACTGAAGGGGGTAGCTGCATTCCAATATGGCGACCGGAGTATGGGCAAGTGGGTGTGTTGGTCGAAAGGAAAGTAGTGGGCGTGTGGAAATTAGTAGGTGTGTCGAAAGCGCTCTGCTATAGGTTAGACGGTTTTGATTGAGCGGTGTTTTTTGTCTTCCGTTTCTAACCACGCAACTACCGTACATATTTGAGCTACCATATCGCGAGAGTTTGGAATTCGTTTTTAAGCCAGAGGATGAGTTTGAGTCGCATATCACAGTTAGTTTTACACAAATAATTGTACATTTCAGTTATAAAACTGATGATTTATTATTTTTTATTAAAATTATTCATTATGCGTGTACTGTTGCTTCATGCGTTGTATGCATGTGCTTACTTTGACTGTTGCCCTGAAATTGGCTACTAGGTAGCTACTTCCCATTTGTTGCCAGGAGTCCTTGTCAAGCAGGAGCTAAGGGCACTGTCACAGTGTCGCCTTCCATGCCCTCCCATTGAGTAGTAGGCTATGTATAAAGGTGACATCTAGATGGTTATCAATATTTGTTATTTATTTATTTATTATTTATTTATTTGTTAGGTACATTTGTGCAACGATTGTGCTTTTTTCGCGAATGTGCTTTTGTTAAATCATCACCCGTTTAGCGAAGTAGGCTGTGATTTGATGGTAAATTAACAGGCACCTCTTTGATTATATGCAACGCAGGACAAGCTAGTTAAACTAGTAATATCATCAACCATGTGTAGTGATTATTTTTGTCCCATGAAATAAATGTTGTGGATCTTAATGTTTTTCCTCATAATCCTGGACTATCGGACCACCATTTTATTACGTTTGCAATTGCAACAAATAATCTGCTCAGACCCCAACCAAGGAACATCAAAAGTCATGCTATAAATTCACAGACAACACAAAGATTCCTTGATGTCCTTCCAGATTCCCTCTGTCTACCCATGGACGCCAGAGGACAAAAATCGGTTAACCACCTAACTGAGGAACTCAATTTAACCTTGCGCAATACCCTAGATGCAGTTGCACCCCTAAAAACTAAAAACATTTCTCATAACAAACTAGCTCCCTGGTACACAGAAAATACCCGAGCTCTGAAGCAAGCTTCCAGAAAATTGGAACGGAAATGGCGCCACACCAAACTGGAAGTCTTCCGACTAGCTTGGAAAGACTAGCGTCCTTAATTGAGGAAAATAAGAACAATCCGAAATTCCTTTTTGATACTGTCGCAAAGCTAACTAAAAAGCAGCATTCCCCAAGAGAGGATGGCTTTCACTTTAGCAGTGATAAATTCATGAACTTCTTTGAGGAAAAGATCATGATTATTAGAAAGCAAATTACGGACTCCTCTTTAAATCTGCGTATTCCTTCAAAGCTCAGTTGTCCTGAGTCTGCACAACTCTGCCAGGACCTAGGATCAAGAGAGATGCTCAAGTGTTTTAGTACTATATCTCTTGACACAATGATGAAAATAATCATGGCCTCTAAACCTTCAAGCTGCATACTGGACCCTATTCCAACTAAACTACTGAAAGAGCTGCTTCCTGTGCTTGGCCCTCCTATGTTGAACATAATAAACTGCTCTCTATCCACCGGATGTGTACCAAACTCACTAAAAGTGACAGTAATAAAGCCTCTCTTGAAAAAGCCAAACCTTGACCCAGAAAATATAAAAAACTATCGGCCTATATGAATCTTCCATTCCTCTCAAAAATTTTAGAAAAGGCTGTTGGGCAGCAACTCACTGCCTTCCTGAAGACAAACAATGTATACAAAATCCTTCAGTCTGGTTTTAGACCCCATCATAGCACTGAGACTGCACTTGTGAAGGTGGTAAATGACCTTTTAATGGCATCAGACCGAGGCTCTGCATCTGTCCTCGTGCTCCTAGACCTTAGTGCTGCTTTTGATACCATCGATCACCACATTCTTTTGGAGAGATTGGAAACCCAAATTGGTCTACACGGACAAGTTCTGGCCTGGTTTAGATCTTATCTGTCAGAAAGATATCAGTTTGTCTCTGTGAATGGTTTGTCCTCTGACAAATCAACTGTAAATTTCGGTGTTCCTCGAGGTTCCGTTTTAGGACCACTATTGTTTTCACTATATATTTTACCTCTTGGGGATGTCATTCGAAAACATAAATGTTAACTTTCACTGCTATGCGGATGACACACAGCTGTACATTTCAATGAAACATGGTGAAGCCCCAAAATTGCCCTCGCTAGAAGCATGTGTTTCAGACATAAGGAAGTGGTGGCTGCAAACTTTCTACTTTTAAACTCGGACAAAACAAAGATGCTTGTTCTAGGTCCCAAGAAACAAAGAGATCTTCTGTTGAATCTGACAATTAATCTTAATGGTTGTACAGTCGTCTCAAATAAAACTGTGAAGGACCTCGGCATTACTCTGGGCCCTGATCTCTCTTTTGAAGAACATATCAAGACCATTTCAAGGACAGCTTTTTTCCATCTACGTAACATTGCAAAAATCAGAAACTTTCTGTCCAAAAATGATGCAGAAAAATTAATACATGCTTTTGTCACTTCTAGGTTAGACTACTGCAATGCTCTACTTTCCGGCTACCTGGATAAAGCACTAAATAAACTTCAGTTAGTGCTAAATACGGCTGCTAGAATCCTGACTAGAACCAAAAAATGTGATCATATTACTCCAGTGCTAGCCTCCCTACACAGTTTTACTGCTAACCTACAAAGCATTACATGGGCTTGCTCCTACCTATCTCTCTGATTTGGTCCTGCCGTACATCCCTACACGTACGCTACGGTCACAAGACGCAGGCCTCCTAATTGTCCCTAGAATTTTTAATTAGCTGGAGGCAGGGCTTTCTCCTATAGATCTCCATTTTTATGGAACGGTCTACCTACCCATGTCAGAGACGCAAACTCGGTCTCAACCTTTAAGTCTTTACTGAAGACTCATCTCTTCAGTGGGTCATATGATTGAGTGTAGTCTGGCCCAGGAGTGGGAAGGTGAACGGAAAGGCACTGGAGCAACGAACCGCCCTTGCTGTCTCTGCCTGGCTGGTTCCCCTCTTTCCACTGGGATTCTCTGCCTCTAACCCTATTACAGGGCCTGAGTGTTACGGTGCGTGAATGAGGACCCAAAAGCGAATTAACTTAAACAGAGCTTCTTTAATTACCAAACATAGGTAGGCTCAGACGGACCGGCAGATTCCGACAGGACAAGACAAGGTTACAGCAAACATGACGACAGTCTGGTTCAGGCATGAAACACAACAAACAAGAATCCGACAAGGACAGGAACAAAAACAGAGAGAGATATAGGGACCTAATCAGAGGGAAAAAGGGAACAGGTGGGAAACGGGGTGACGAGGTGGTTAGGAGGAGACAAGGCACAGCTGGTGGAAATTGGGGGAGAAAAGGTAACCTAACAACGACCAGCAGAGGGAGACAGGGTGAAGGGAAAGGACAGAGACAAGACACAACATGACAGTACATGACAGTACCCCCCCACTCACCGAGCGCCTCCTGGCGCACTCGAGGAGGAAACCTGGCGGCAACGGAGGAAATCCTCGATCAGCGCACGGTCCAGCACGTCCCGAGAGGGAACCCAACTCCTCTCCTCAGGACCGTACCCCTCCCAATCTACGAGGTACTGGTGACCACGGCCCCGAGGACGCATGTCCAAAATTCTACGGACCCTGTAGATGGGTGCGCCCTCGACAAGGATGGGGGGGGGGGGGAGAAGACGAGCGGGGGCGCGAAGGACGGGCTTGATGCAGGAGACATGGAAGACCGGGTGGACGCGACGAAGGTGTCGCGGAAGAAGAAGTCGAACTGCGACAGGATTAATGACCCGAGAAATACGGAACGGACCAATGAACCGCGGGGTCAACTTGCGAGAAGCCGTCTTAAGGGGAAGGTTCTGAGTGGAGAGCCAAACTCTCTGACCGCGACAATATCTAGGACTCTTAGTTCTACGCTTATTAGCAGCCCTCACAGTCTGCGTCCTATAACGGCAAAGTGCAGACCTGACCCTCTTCCAGGTGCGCTCGCAACGTTGGACAAAAGCCTGAGCGGAGGGGACGCTGGACTCGGCGAACTGAGATGAGAACAGCGGAGGCTGGTACCCGAGGCTACTCTGAAAAGGAGATAGCCCGGTCGCAGACGAAGGAAGCGAGTTGTGGGCGTATTCTGCCCAGGGGAGCTGTTCTGACCAAGACGCAGGGTTGCGAAAAGAAAGACTGCGTAAGATGCGACCAATAGTCTGATTGGCCCGTTCTGCTTGACCGTTAGACTGGGGGTGAAAGCCGGAAGAGAGACTGACGGAAGCCCCAATCAAACGGCAAAACTCCCTCCAAAATTGAGACGTGAATTGCGGACCTCTGTCCGAAACGACGTCTGACGGAAGGCCATGAATTCTGAAAACATTCTCGATGATGATTTGTGCCGTCTCTTTAGCAGAAGGAAGCTTAGCAAGGGGAATGAAATGAGCCGCCTTAGAGAACCTATCGACAACCGTAAGAATAACAGTCTTCCCCGCTGACGAAGGCAGTCCGGTGACAAAATCTAAGGCGATGTGAGACCACGGTCGAGAGGGAATAGGAAGTGGCCTGAGACGGCCGGCAGGAGGAGAGTTACCGGACTTAGTCTGCGCGCAGACCGAACAAGCAGCCACGAAACGACGCGTGTCATGCTCCCGGGTGGGCCACCAAAAACGCTGGCGAATGGAAGCAAGCGTACCCCGAACGCCAGGGTGGCCGGCTAACTTGGCAGAGTGAGCCCACTGAAGAACGGCCAGACGAGTAGGAACGGGAACGAAAAGAAGGTTCCTAGGACAAGCGCGCGGCGACGGAGTGTGAGTGAGCGCTTGTTTTACCTGCCTCTCAATTCCCCAGACAGTCAACCCGACAACACGCCCCTCAGGGAGAATCCCCTCGGGGTCAGTGGAGGCTACTGAAGAACTGAAGAGACGAGACAAAGCATCAGGCTTGGTGTTCTTAGAGCCCGGACGATAAGAAATCACGAACTCGAAACGAGCGAAAAACAGCGCCCAACGCGCCTGACGCGCATTAAGTCGTTTGGCAGAACGGATGTACTCAAGGTTCCTATGGTCAGTCCAAACGACAAAAGGAACGGTCGCCCCCTCCAACCACTGTCGCCATTCGCCTAGGGCTAACCGGATGGCGAGCAGTTCGCGGTTACCCACATCATAGTTACGTTCCGACGGCGACAGGCGATGAGAAAAATACGCGCATGGGTGGACCTTGTCGTCAGAGAGGGAGCGCTGAGAAAGAATGGCTCCCACGCCCACCTCTGACGCGTCAACCTCGACAACGAACTGTCTAGAGACGTCAGGTGTAACAAGGATAGGAGCGGATGTAAAACGATTCTTGAGAAGATCAAAAGCTCCCTGGGCGGAAACGGACCACTCAAAGCACGTCTTGACAGAAGCAAGGGCTGTGAGAGGAGCTGCCACCTGACCGAAATTACGGATGAAACGACGATAGAAGTTCGCGAAGCCGAGAAAGCGCTGCAGCTCGACGCGTGACTTAGGGACGGGCCAATCAATGACAGCTTGGACTTTAGCGGGATCCATCTTAATGCCTTCAGCGGAAATAACAGAACCGAGAAATGTGACGGAGGAGGCATGAAAAGTGCACTTCTCAGCCTTCACAAAAAGACAATTCTCTAAAAGGCGCTGGAGGACACGTCGAACGTGCTGAACATGAATCTGGAGTGACGGTGAAAAAATCAGGATATCGTCAAGGTAAACGAAAACAAAGATGTTCAGCATGTCTCTCAGGACATCATTGACTAATGCCTGAAAGACAGCTGGAGCGTTAGCGAGGCCGAAAGGAAGAACCCGGTATTCAAAGTGCCCTAACGGAGTGTTAAACGCCGTCTTCCACTCGTCCCCCTCCCTGATGCGCACGAGATGGTAAGCGTTACGAAGGTCCAACTTAGTGAAAAACCTGGCTCCCTGCAGGATCTCGAAGGCTGAAGACATAAGAGGAAGCGGATAACGATTCTTCACTGTTATGTCATTCAGCCCTCGATAATCTATGCAGGGACGCAGAGACCCGTCCTTCTTCTTGACAAAAAAAAACCCCGCTCCGGCGGGAGAGGAGGAGGGGACTATGGTACCGGCGTCAAGAGCTACAGACAAATAATCTTCGAGAGCCTTACGTTCGGGAGCCGACAGAGAGTATAGTCTACCCCGGGGGGGGGTGGTTCCCGGAAGGAGATCAATACTACAATCATACGACCGGTGTGGAGGAAGAGAGGTGGCCCTGGACCGACTGAACACCGTGCGCAGATCGTGATATTCCTCCGGCACCCCTGTCAAATCACCAGGCTCCTCCTGTGAAGAAGAGACAGAGGAAACAGGAGGGATAGCAGACATTAAACATTTCACATGACAAGAGACGTTCCAGGAGAGGATATAATTACTAGACCAATTAATGGAAGGATTATGACAAACTAGCCAGGGATGGCCCAAAACAACAGGTGTAAAAGGTGAACGAAAAATTAAAAAAGAAATGGTTTCACTATGATTACCAGAAACAGTGAGGGTTAAAGGTAGCGTCTCACGCTGAATCCTGGGGAGAGGACTACCATCCAGGGCGAACAAGGCCGTGGGCTCCTTTAACTGTCTGAGAGGAATGTCATGTTCCCGAGCCCAGGTCTCGTCCATAAAACAGCCCTCCGCCCCAGAGTCTATTAAGGCACTGCAGGAAGCTGACGAACCAGTCCAGCGTAGATGGACCGACAAGGTAGTGCAGGATCTTGAAGGAGAGACAGGAGTAGTAGCGCTCACCAGTAGCCCTCCGCTTACTGACGAGCTCTGGCCTTTTACTGGACATGAAGTGACAAAATGACCAGCGGAACCGCAATAGAGACAGAGGCGGTTGGTGATTCTCCGTTCCCTCTCCTTAGTCGAGATGCGGATACCTCCCAGCTGCATGGGCTCAGCACCCGAGCCGGCAGAGGAAGATGGTAGTGATGCGGAGAGGGGGGCGACGGAGAGCGCGAGCTCCTCTCCACGAGCTCGGTGACGAAGATCAACCCGTCGCTCAATGCGAATAGCGAGTTCAATCAAGGAATCCACGCTGGAAGGAACCTCCCGGGAGAGAATCTCATCCTTTACCTCTGCGCGGAGACCCTCCAGAAGACGAGCGAGCAAGGCCGGCTCGTTCCAGCCACTGGAGACAGCAAGAGTGCGAAACTCAATAGAGTAGTCTGTTATGGATCGATTGCCTTGACATAGGGAAGACAGGGCCCTGGAAGCCTCCTCCCCAAAAACAGATCGATCAAAAACCCGTATCATCTCCTCCTTAAAGTCCTGATACTGGTTAGTACACTCAGCCCTTGCCTCCCAGATTGCCGTGCCCCACTCACGAGCCCGTCCAATAAGGAGAGATATGACGTAGGCGACACGAGCAGTGCTCCTGGAGTAAGTGTTGGGCTGGAGAGAAAACACAATATCACACTGGGTGAGGAACGAGCGGCATTCAGTGGGCTCCCCAGAGTAACACGGCGGGTTATTGATTCTGGGCTCCGGAGATTCGAAAGCCCTGGAAGTGGCCGGTGGATCGAGGCGGAGATGGTGAACCTGTTCTGTGAGGTTGGAGACTTGGGTGGCCAGGGTCTCAACGGCATGTCGAGCAGCAGACACTTCCTGCTCGTGTCTGCCTAGCATCGCTCCCTGGATCCCGACGGCTGAGTGGAGAGGATCCGAAGTCGCTGGGTCCATTCTTGGTCGGATTCTTCTGTTACGGTGCGTGAATGAGGACCCAAAAGCGAATTAACTTAAACAGAGCTTCTTTAATTACCAAACATAGGTAGGCTCAGACGGACCGGCAGATTCCGACAGGACAAGACAAGGTTACAGCAAACATGACGACAGTCTGGTTCAGGCATGAAACACAACAAACAAGAATCCGACAAGGACAGGAACAAAAACAGAGAGAGATATAGGGACCTAATCAGAGGGAAAAAGGGAACAGGTGGGAAACGGGGTGACGAGGTGGTTAGGAGGAGACAAGGCACAGCTGGTGGAAATTGGGGGAGAAAAGGTAACCTAACAACGACCAGCAGAGGGAGACAGGGTGAAGGGAAAGGACAGAGACAAGACACAACATGACAGTACATGACACTGAGTCACTGGCTTACTGGGGCTCTCTCATACCGTCCCTGGGAGGGGTGCGTCACCTGAGTGGGTTGAGTCACTGATGTGATCATCCTGTCTGGGTTGCCCCCCCCCCCCCCCCCCTCTTGGGTTGTGCCGTGGCGGAGATCTTTGTGGGCTATACTCAGCCTTGTCTCAGGATGGTAAGTTGGTGGTTGAAGATATCCCTCTAGTGGTGTGGGGGCTGTGCTTTGGCAAAGTGGGTGGGGTTATATCCTTCCTGTTTGGCACTGTCTGGGGGTGTCCTCGGATGGGGCCACAGTGTTACCTGACCCCTCCTGTCTCAGCCTCCATTATTTATGCTGCAGTAGTTAATGTGTCGGGGGGCTAGGGTTAGTTTGTTATATCTGGAGTACTTCTCCTGTCCTATTCGGTGTCCTGTGTGAATTTAAGTGTGCTCTCTCTAATTCTCTCTTTCTCTCTTTCTTTCTCTCTCGGAGGACCTGAGCCCTAGGACCATGCCTCAGGACTACCTGACATGATGACTCCTTGCTGTCCCCAGTCCACCTGGCCGTGCTGCTGCTCCAGTTTCAACTGTTCTGCCTTATTATTATTGGACCATGCTGGTCATTTATGAACATTTGAACATCTTGGCCATGTTCTGTTATAATCTCCACCCGGCACAGCCAGAAGAGGACTGGCCACCCCACATAGCCTGGTTCCTCTCTAGGTTTCTTCCTAGGTTTTGGCCTTTCTAGGGAGTTTTTCCTAGCCACCGTGCTTCTACACCTGCAGAATTTCGAACAAAATACAACAATTCCCTACAAACCCATCACCTCCACCCAAAATACCACCCAATCCCCATTCCCGTCCAACCTCTCTGACCCTGTCAAACAACCTCTCCCTTTCAATACATGTTCCACTGTTTCCTCTACCATACAGCATTACACATCCCAGTACCATGTTCTCGTATCAATTTCAAAGAGGAAATCAATCCTGTATGCCCTAATCTCATACTACACAACATAACTTCCTCCCTTCTGTTCCCATTACATACTACTATAACAATGTCTGCCCTTACTACTTTCATCCCATTGTCTCTGCCAGATATATAACCCATTTTTCCTAACCCATGTTTTAATTTTCCCTCTACCTGTTTAGCCACCATATTATTTTACAAAGCTTTTTTTGCTATTATGTCTATATTATTTCCATTAACTCCCATATGAGCCGGCAAGGAAGATGTCAAGGAAGTAAGTTTGTCTTTATACAGGATGTACCGACCCCACCTACCGTCAACCAGTCATGTCAACGCGGAGCTATATGGAGCTATAAGCCAAGTATCAAGGAGTTCTTCTCCCTAAATTCCCCTTCCCCTTCTTGTTTCACTCACTCAATTGCGTTCTGACTGCTCCATCTACACACCTGTCCTGAATCTACACACAAGCTCCTATACAAGGGTCTGCTTAGCTAGATGGCTGGATAGCTAGTAACGTTAGCTAGATGGCTACCAAAGCCACACGTCTAAGCTAATTGTGCGCCGCTCCATGGGCCTCCAGGTCGCAGCCGGCTGCTGCAGAGCCTGGGCTCAAACCCAGAATCTCTGGTGGCACAGATTTATGATTCACTTATGATTTACCCAGAAAGACTCACAGCTGTAATTGCTATGAAAGGCGCTTCTACAAAGTATTGACTCAGGGTTGTGAATACTTATGTAAGTTAGATATTTATGTACTTCATTTTCAATACATTTTCGAAAATGAGTCATTTTGGGTATTGTGTAGATGGGTGAGAGGAAAAATATATTTAATCCATTTTGAATTCAGACTGTAACACAACACAATGTGGAATAAGTCGGTATGAATACTTTCTGAAGGCACTGTATGTGTAAGCCTGTTTTCCCAGTCTGTCGAGAAGCTTCCCTGGGCTGGCCCACATTATCTGAGCTTCGTGACATGCTCGCAGTTCCATTTCTTGCTCTGGTCCAAGCAGGCAAGGTTTTATTTTTGAAGTGGACATTATGAGCACTGATTTGATTTAGTCCCCATTTGATCTCTTTTAGTCCCCATTTGGACTAATCTTCCAAGAGTCCTTAACATTAAAATACAATTTATAATACAAACACACTTTCACATATAACACACTATTACAAACATACATAATATACTAGCATAATGACCCAATAAATACTCAATCTAAAAAATATTGATTCTTCATCTACTATAGTCCCACAACATTTCTATATACTATATTTAAATTGTTTTAAAATATTGTTTAAATTTATATATTGAAAGGTTTCTAGTTTGCTCAGTAAATTTATTCAATTTCTTTATTGCTCTAAATCGAAATGTTCTTTTGCCTATTTCTCTTTTCTGTCTGGATAACGCATAGATGGTGGACAATCTATTCCTAGTATTTACGGAATGTCTGTCTCTTACTAAACTGAATACCATTGTGAATAGAACTTGGCCATGTTAAATTATGTATATTATAAAATAAAATAAGCATGTTTTTTTCAATATGGGATATGCTAAAAAAGTCAAGACTGTGTTTTATGTCGTGCAATCTATGAACTGCTTACCTATGGGTAACAAATGGACAAAGGAGTCACGGAAAACCTGGAAAAACTGTCTGGAGCCAGATGTGTCAAACTATACCCTTCTGTTAGTTACTAGGCAACTCTTGACGCTTTGTAGAAAAGGTGGGTTAGTGCCTCTCCATAGAACCAGTGTTGCCAACTAACTGTCGCTATATTTAGGGAGCATTCAGAATTCTCTAGCGACAAATTTTCAAAAAAGCAACTAGCAACAAATCTAGCGACTTTTTCTGGTGTTATCGGAGACTTTTGGAGACTGACGTGAAAGCACATATCGTTCTTACTCTTCTCAACGAGTAGCGTGTGCTGCCGTGGGCCCCACCCCTGTCCCAAAGCACTCCCAGGAGGCCCTGTCCTCGTCCCTCTCAGCTGCTGTCAGAGCAGGAGATGTTCACCCCTTCGCGTCCAGACTGTAAATGAATCGCGCATCCGGGAAGCCGCCGCTGGCTGATCCCACCCTGGCGTGATGTAAATGTAAAATGTTCTTTGTCTAAAATAAATTCACTGCACAAAAATAAACCCAAAAACTAAACATTTAATTAAATCAAAATTGTAATAAAAAACTAAGTAACTCCGCCAGAGTATCTCTTTTGGGTCATTTTTGCCGGTCCCAAGACCAGATAAAGGAGGAGGGGTGGAATTGTGACATAAAACAATACAAGAATCGACAGAAGAAAGTTAATTTGCAGTTCTTAACATATTTAGGGTGTTTTTACTCCCTTTTTGTCTCTCCCACAACGTTATTCCTCTCTCCTACAGCGTCCATCACAATTACATGCACATGGCCAATTATGCAAATTCGGTGATGACCTCATTTAGCGACTTCTAGCAACTTTTAGGACAGCCAATAGATACTTTCCTTACTGAGGAGTTGGCAACACTGCATAGAACTACGTTTCTACTGAACCGTTGCTCACACTTCGTTATACAACGTTTATGGAGTGATAACTCATATTCAACCAGAGTCAGAATGCAACAATGTCGGGGTTGACGAGGTCTATGAATGTGATGCAGCTGATGCTGATAACGTCAAAATTAAAGCACAATCGTCAGGTAGCCTGTTTGTGTGTTTCATATTTCACCTTTTCATCTTTTTATCAACTATAAATAGGAAACAGCAGGAGATAGTTTACAGTATACGGTATGTAGTAGCTACAGAAAATAACTATTTTATACAGTCAGAAAATACTTTTTAAGTGCCAACTGCACTTTTGAAAAATTACAATTTGGTTTCCTTGCCCACCACAGCACATAGACAGCCTTAGTTAAAGTGGCAAATTAATTTAGAGCCACCATAGATGCCAAAACAGCTCTCTGTCCTTGTACTCTTGGATTTAAGTGCTGCACTGTTACATTCGAAAACACTGTTGACTATGATGTCCTTCTGGAAAGACTGGACTCCAGTCCAGTTCTGAATTGGTTTAGAACCTATTAAACTAAGTTAGTTGTGAGTTTATTGTCACCCTTGGTGAACATAACTCTGAGAAAATACATATCACTTGATGTTCCACAAGATCCACACATATCAAAATGTGGAAAAGGGGAAGGGGTCTGAATACTTTCCGAATGCACTGTACATTATAAATGTAGAAGTATACTTGCCCTACTGCATGGCACATTAGGAGGTAACCAGGGAAATGGGCACACACCCCTACTAGGGTTGGGCAGCTTAATGATTAGTTACTTTTGATGCCTTTGAAGCTCCTGCCCTGTACTCTGCCTGTAAATGACATGTATTTAAATCCATACTCTACACTTAGTCAGTGACTAGTGTCAGCGCTGGGTATAGGCAGGGCAGGGCTGGTTACTGTGTCCACATCTCTGATGCTATTAATATCCTTGCAGATATAGCGCTCCAGAAGGAGAGGCTCCCATCAGAACACAGCTGCCCCACAGAGAGCACTCCTGCCTGGGCTGGCCTGGCCAGCTAAGCCCCCTGGTCCTCACATGTTTGGGAGAGTAGGGACTGATGGTATTGAGTACATAGTGGCAGAGAGTAGGATGGAGAGGACCGAGTATAGAGGGGGAAGCAGAGGAGAGAGGGATGGAGGAAATAGAGAGTAAAGGAGAGGCAAGGAAGGAACGAGAGATAGAGAAAGACTGAGGCGCATAGGAATGCTTTTATACAGGTAGTCTAATTCTGATATTTGTTTAACTAATTGGTCTTTTGACCAAACAGATCAGCTCTGAAAAAGATTGGATGTGAAAAGATCTGATGTGATTGGTCAAAAGACCAATTAGTGGAAAAAAGATCACAATTGGGCTTCCTGTCTAAACACAGCCATTGTGACTCATTGTAAACAGAGGAAAGGGAGGGTAATTATAATCAGTGGCATGTCTTGTGTCTTTCTTCTCCCCCTTGCAGTACAATAATGTGTTAATTGGCACTAAATCTTATCAAAGACACAAAAGTATAGGATCAAGTAGGAATAAAGAAATAAGTTAGTAATACTTTCTGTCTCTCTTCTTTCATCTATCATTCTCCTCTGTCTGAAGTGAGGTGTGTAGGTCAGTTGGGGTGTGTAGGTCATTGAGGTGTGTAGGTCAGTGGGGTGTGTACGTCTGTGGTGTGTTCAGTGTAGGTCAGTGGTGTGTTCAGTGTTGGCAGTGTGTGTTTCATTGGGTAACCCAGAGACCAACCCACCTAGTCACCTCAACGACTACATCTCACTCACTCTATCTCTCTCTTTCTGCTCTTGTCACTGTCAGTGAGCTCTTGTCTGCTCTCTCTCTCTCTCTCCCTCCCTCCCCCTCTCTCTCTCTCTCTCGCTCTCTCTCTCTCTCTCTCTCTCTCTCTCTCTCTCTCTCTCCCTCCCTCCCTCCCTCCCTCCCTCCCTCCCTCCCTCGCCTCAATCTCTGTTTTACTACGAGCTCCCAGTCTTTCCTCTCTAAGACAAGGCTCGCTCTAGTATTGTCCGGTCTTCTCTCCCTCCTTCTTTCCCTCTTTCTTTGGTTGTAGGATGTTACTCTGGCAACTCTTTGGTCTGATAGGCTTCCTAACGCTTTGCAAAGGTAAGACTCCTTTTTCTGTAACCTCAGTGGTGTGTGTATGTTGAACTAGCTGTGTGAGGTCTCCTCTCTATCCCCCTAACCCAGGTCTAACCCAGGTCTAACCCAGGTCTAACCCAGGTCTAACCCAGGACACACTCTTAGAAAAAAGGGTTCCAAAATGGTTCTTCAGCTATCCCCATAGGATACCCCTTTTTGGTTTCAGGTAGAACCCCTTTTTGGTTCCATGTAGATCACTTTTTGAAGAAAACAACTAGCAGCGATCAACCAGAAAGCAGCCAGCCAACAGTGGCTTTTATTCCACGTCTAAAATAAACTAACTTGTACATTATTTGATTTGCCCTAAGTGTCTAAACACTGGACTGAAAATCACCATAGACTTCACCAACCAGTGATTCTGTAATTCAAATCAAATCAAAGTTTATTTGTCACGTGCGCCGAACACAACAGATTTACAGTGAAATGCTTACTTACAGCCTCTAACCAATAGTGTGAAAAAAAGGTGTGTGTGTGTGTGTGTGTGTGTGTGTGTGTGTGTGTGTGTGTGTGTGTGTGTGTGTGTGTGTGTGTGTGTGTAAGTAAATAAATAAATCAACAGTAAAAAGACATTTGAAAATAACAGTAGCAAGGATACAGTGCCTTGCGAAAGTATTCGGCCCCCTTGAACTTTGCGACCTTTTGCCACATTTCAGGCTTCAAACATAAAGATATAAAAGTGTATTTTTTTGTGAAGAATCAACAACAAGTGGGACACAATCATGAAGTGGAACGACATTTATTGGATATTTCAAACTTTTTTAACAAATCAAAAACTGAAAAATTGGGCGTGCAAAATTATTCAGCCCCTTTACTTTCAGTGCAGCAAACTCTCTCCAGAAGTTCAGTGAGGATCTCTGAATGATACAATGTTGACCTAAATGACTAATGATGATAAATACAATCCACCTGTGTGTAATCAAGTCTCCGTATAAATGCACCTGCACTGTGATAGTCTCAGAGGTCCGTTAAAAGTGCAGAGAGTATCATGAAGAACAAGGGACACACCAGGCAGGTCCGAGATACTGTTGTGAAGAAGTTTAAAGCCGGATTTGGATACAAAAAGATTTCCCAAGCTTTAAACATCCCAAGGAGCACTGTGCAAGCGATAATATTGAAATGGAAGGAGTATCAGACCACTGCAAATCTACCAAGACCTGGCCGTCCCTCTAAACTTTCAGCTCATACAAGGAGAAGACTGATCAGAGATGCAGCCAAGAGGCCCATGATCACTCTGGATGAACTGCAAAAATCTACAGCTGAGGTGGGAGACTCTGTCCATAGGACAACAATCAGTCGTATATTGCACAAATCTGGCCTTTATGGAAGAGTGGCAAGAAGAAAGCCATTTCTTAAAGATATCCATAAAAAGTGTTGTTTAAAGTTTGCCACAAGCCACCTGGGAGACACACCAAACATGTGGAAGAAGGTGCTCTGGTCAGATGAAACCAAAATTGAACTTTTTGGCAACAATGCAAAACGTTATGTTTGGCGTAAAAGCATTACAGCTCATCACCCTGAACACACCATACCCACTGTCAAACATGGTGGTGGCAGCATCATGGTTTGGGCCTGCTTTTCTTCAGCAGGGACAGGGAAGATGGTTAAAATTGAAGGGAAGATGGATGGAGCCAAATACAGGACCATTCTGGAAGAAAACCTGATGGAGTCTGCAAAAGACCTGAGACTGGGATGGAGATTTGTCTTCCAACAAGACAATGATCCAAAACATAAAGCAAAATCTACAATGGAATGGTTCAAAAATAAACATATCCAGGTGTTAGAATGGCCAAGTCAAAGTCCAGACCTGAATCCAATCGAGAATCTGTGGAAAGAACTGAAAACAGCTGTTCACAAATGCTCTCCATCCAACCTCACTGAGCTCGAGCTGTTTTGCAAGGAGGAATGGGACAAAATGTGCAAAACTGATAGAGACATACCCCAAGCGACTTACAGCTGTAATCGCAGCAAAAGGTGGCGCTACAAAGTATTAACTTAAAGGGGCTGAATAATTTTGCACGCCCAATTTTTCAGTTTTTGATTTGTTAAAAAAGTTTGAAATATCCAATAAATGTCATTCCACTTCATGATTGTGTCCCACTTGTTGTTGATTCTTCACAAAAAAATACAGTTTTATATCTTTATGTTTGAAGCCTGAAATGTGGCAAAAGGTCGCAAAGTTCAACGGGGCCGAATACTTTCGCAAGGCACTGTATATACAGACACCGTTAGTCAGGCTGATTGAGGTAGTATGTACATGTAGATATGGTTAAAGTGACTATGCATATATGTTGAACAGAGAGTAGCAGTAGCGTAAAAAGAGGGGTTGGCGGGTGGTGGGACACAATGCAGACAGCCCGGTTAGCCAATGTGCGGGAGCACTGGTTGGTAGGGCCAATTGAGGTAGTTAAAGTTAAAGTGACTATACATATATGATAAACAGAGAGTAGCAGCAGCGTAAAAGAGGGGTTGGTTGGGGGGGGCACACAATGCAAATAGTCATTTGATTACCTGTTCAGGAGTCTTATGTTTTGGGGGTAAAAACTGTTGAGAAGCCTTTTTGTCCTACACTTGGCACTCTTGTACCGCTTGCCATGCGGTAGTAGAGAGAACAGTCTATGACTGGAGTGGCTGGGGTCTTTGACAATTTGTAGGGCCTTCCTCTGACACCACCTGTTGTAGAGGCCCTGGATGGTAGGCAGCTTTGCCCCAGGGATGTACTGGGCCATACGCACTACCCTCTAATGAGAATGAGAATGGGGGCGTACTCAGCCCCCCTTTTCCTGTAGTCCACAATCATCTCCATAGTCTTGGTGACATTGAGGGGTAGGTTGTTATTCTGGCACCACCCGGCCAGGTCTCTGACCTCCTCCCTATAGGCTGTCTCGTCGTTGTCGGTGATCAGGCCTACCACCATTGTGTAGTCTGCAAACTTAATGATGGTGTTGGAGTCGTGCCTGGCCATGCAGTAGTGGGTGAACAGGGAGTACAGGAGGGGACTGAGCACGCACCCCTGGGGAGCTCCAGTGTTGCGGATCAGCGTGGCAGATGTGTTCCTATCTGCCCTCACCACCTGGGGAAATTCAAAATTTTCTTAAAATATATTTTTTTTCAATTTTGGGGGGATACCTAAAGGGTCTTAATCAAATAGCTAAAAATAATTCTTAATCAAATAGCTAAAAGATCCATCGTATGACCGTCTTAAAACAATTCCACATGTTAGCTTAGTACCCCCCCCCCCCCCCCCTCCCCCAACGACTTAGACTTTGAGGTTAATTTACCAACATTTCTGATATAATATATAATATAGTGTTTTGGAATGAAACTCTTGAAACATAACCTTTATTACAATTGCATTTAGTTTAGTTTTTCTTTTTGAAAACACTGGTAGGGGTCAAGAACAATGTAAAAATCTAATCACATTTTATTGGTCACATACACATGGTTAGCAGATGTTAATGCGAGTGTAGAAAAATGCTTGTGCTTCTAGTTCCGACTATGCAGTAATATCTAACAAGTAATCTAACACATTCACAACAACTACCTAATACACACAAATACAGTGCCTTGCGAAAGTATTCGGACCCTTTGAACTTTGCGACCTTTTGCCACATTTCAGGCTTCAAACATAAAGATATAAAACTGTATTTTTTTGTGGAGAATCAACAACAAGTGGGACACAATCATGAAGTGGAACGACATTTATTGGATAATTCAAACTTTTTTAACAAATCAAAAACGGAAAAATTGGGCGTGCAAAATTATTCAGCCTCCTTAAGTTAATACTTTGTACCGCCACCTTTTGCTGCGATTACAGCTGTGAGTCGCTTGGGGTATGTCTCTATCAGTTTTGCACATCGAGAGACTGACATTTTTTCCCATTCCTCCTTGCAAAATAGCTCGAGCTCAGTGAGGTTGGATGGAGAGCATTTGTGAACAGCAGTTTTCAGTTCTTTCCACAGATTCTCGATTGGATTCAGGTCTGGACTTTGACTTGGCCATTCTAACACCTGGATATGTTTATTTTTGAACCATTCCATTGTAGATTTTGCTTTATGTTTTGGATCATTGTCTTGTTGGAAGACAAATCTCCGTCCCAGTCTCAGGTCTTTTGCAGACTCCATCAGGTTTTCTTCCAGAATGGTCCTGTATTTGGCTCCATCCATCTTCCCATCAATTTTAACCATCTTCCCTGTCCCTGCTGAAGAAAAGCAGGCCCAAACCATGATGCTGCCACCACCATGTTTGACAGTGGGGATGGTGTGAGCTGTGTTGCTTTTACGCCAAACATAACGTTTTGCATTGTTGCCAAAAAGTTCAATTTTGGTTTCATCTGACCAGAGCACCTTCTTCCACATGTTTGGTGTGTCTCCCAGGTGGCTTATGGCAAACTTTAACCGACACTTTTTATGGATATCTTTAAGAAATGGCTTTCTTCTTGCCACTCTTCCATAAAGGCCAGATTTGTGCAATATACGACTGATTGTTGTCCTATGGACAGAGTCTCCCACCTCAGCTGTAGATCTCTCCAGTTCATCCAGAGTGATCATGGGCCTCTTGGCTGCATCTCTGATCAGTCTTCTCCTTGTATGAGCTGAAAGTTTAGAGGGACGGCCAGGTCTTGGTAGATTTGCAGTGGTCTGATACTCCTTCCATTTCAATATTATCGCTTGCACAGTTGTCATTGGGATGTTTAAAGCTTGGGAAATATTTTTGTATCCAAATCCGGCTTTAAACTTCTTCACAACAGTATCTCGGACCTGCCTGGTGTGTTCCTTGTTCTTCATGATGCTCTCTGCACTTTTAACGGACCTCTGAGACTATCACAGTGCAGGTGCATTTATACGGAGACTTGATTACACACAGGTGGATTGTATTTATCATCATTAGTCATTTAGGTCAACATTGGATCATTCAGAGATCTTCACTGAACTTCTGGAGAGAGTTTGCTGCACTGAAAGTAAAGGGGCTGAATAATCTTGCACGCCCAATTTTTCAGTTTTTGATTTGTAAAAAAGTTTGAAATTTCCAATAAATGTCGTTCCACTTCACGATTGTGTCCCACTTGTTGTTGATTCTTCACAAAAAAAATACAGTTTTATATCTTTATGTTTGAAGCCTGAAATGTGGCAAAAGGTCGCAAAGTTCAAGGGGGCCGAATACTTTCGCAAGGCACTGTATAAAGGGATGAATATGAATATATACATATAAATATATGGATGAGTGATGGCTGTGCGGCATAGGCAAGATGCAGTAGATGGTATAGAATACAATACACACATATGAGATGAGTAATGTAGGATATGTAAACATTATTAAAGTGGCGTTATTTAAAGTGACTAGTGATACCTTTATTAAGTTCATTTATTAAATGTACTGTATTAAAGTGGCCAGAGATTTGAGTCAGTGTGTTGGCAGCAGCGACTCAATGTTAGTGATGGCTGTTTAACTGTCTGATGGCCTTGAGATAGAAGCTGTTTTTCAGTCTCTCGGTCCCAGCTTTGATGCACCTGTATTGACCTCACCTTCTGGATGATAGCGGGGTGAACAGGCAGTGGTTCAGGTGGTTGTTTTCCTTGATGATCTTTTTGGCTTCCCTGCGACATCGGGTGGTGTAGGTGTCCTCGAGGGCAGGTAGTTTTCCTCCAGGGATGAGTTGTGCAGACCGCACTACCCTCTGGAGAGCCTTGTGGTTGAGGGCGGTGCAATTGCCGTACCAGCCGGTGATACAGGCCGGCAGGATGTTGTCATGACGCTAGCCCTTTCAGTGATTTGGCTAGCAGAGATGTGAACAACCCCCTCTTCTGTTGGGGGGGGGGACAGTTTTACAACTTAACCCCCACGTCATAAATTCTGTAAAGAGACTCTCCCTTGTCCATGCAGTATGGAGAGTTTCACAGTAGAACAAAGGAACTTCTACTACATCACAGAATTTGAGAACTGAGTGTGTAAACGGTCAGTGGAGAAGCCAGCCACGACCCGGTCCGTTTTGTTTTATGTTTGTGACCTCAAGAAGGACAGAAAACACACAGCTATATCTCTGAATGGGTACATTTCTCAATGATGGTGTTTGAATGTCCGTCTGCTGGAGAGTTAATCCGAGTCGCTCTCTCTCTTTCTGTTTCCCTGAAGATCAAAGTATTTTGAGGTTAGAATGGATACTTTAGAGTACCATTCAGAAATATTCTCATAGATAGATGTTTTGGCGGTTGTCGGTATTCGCTTCCCAGGTTTACATAATTTCTAGCTACAGACTAGTAATTAGTATCTAAGATTTGCTCTTACTCTGTAGGGATCGACAGTTTCAGAGTTGAACCATTTCCAGCCGTGTAGCCAATGCTCCACGTGTTATGGTTTTCTAATCTTGGTACTCAAACCTGTGCCACTTCAGCATACACCGAGGTATGTGTGCGCTAAACTATTCGCAATCACAGTTCATGCTGTGAGTTTGCTCAGTCTTAAGAGGATTTCCTCAGCAGGTGTTTTTATTCGTAACAATAGGAAAGGGCTGTTCCATGACACCAGATCATGTCTGTGCTCACGGGGGCAGGCCAATGACTTAGTTAAACTTTAAAGGGAATACAATTATCTCACATTAAAGGTTTAACATCACATTCCATCATTTCACATAGTTTCATCTTTACTCATTCATTTTATACAAGAATTAGATGCAAACACCATAACTGAGAAATGTACACATTCAGAGACATAGTTATGTGTGTTTCCTGTCCTTCGTGAGGTCACCAAATGAAACACACTCAACATAACTGTCCCTTAAGTGTCCACGAACCCTTCCCAAATTCTCACAAGTGGACATATAGTTTCATTTTTACATTTTGGGGATTTAGGAGTTCGGCCATGTGAAATTCTTTGTTCACTCTGTGGTCTCTCTCTCTGCATGGCCAGGGGAAGAGAGTCTCCACCAGGAATTTACAACCTGAGATAACAGAACCTGGGTGTAGGAGAGGGTGAGAAGCCACGATCTATACCCAGAAAGGACCAGGTCATGACAATGCTCTCGATTGTGCATCTGTAAAAGTTTAGTGTTTTCGATGACAAGCCACATTCCTTCAGCCTCCTGAGGTTGAAGAGGTTGGAGTATTCACCAGCTGCCTGATCATGTTTAAATGCAAAATGAAAGAAGTTGGGGTTCACAGTAAGAGCAGAGAATGACCTGACCCTGACCTAGGGCTAGCAGCGTATCAATGAACACACACACACAGCAGAGGAGGCTGGTGGGAGGAGCCATAGGAGGAGAGCACAGGCTCATAGTAATGGCTGGGATGGAATAAATGGAACGGTATCAAACACATCAAACATATAGAAATCACGTTTGACTCCTTTCCATGAATTACATTCCAGCCATTACAATGAGCCTGTCCTCCTATAGCTCCTCCAACCAGCCTCCTCCGACACACACACCCCTCCTCCCCCTTCTCTCCCCAGGCCAGGATAGTGGTGTAGGTGCACTGTGTGATGACTTTACAGAGCTGGACTTCCATGAGAGCTTCCTCGGGACCACCCTGAACATTAAGCTGCTGCTCTACACCAAGTAGGTTAGAAAGAGAGAGTGTGTGTGTGTGTGTAAGCTATTGGATAAAAAGTAATGACATTTTCTGAATAAAGTCTTCTCCTTTCTCCCTCCTTCAGGTATAACCTACGCTGCGGCAGAGAGTTGAACCACCACCAGCTGTCCTCCCAGCCACTCTTCAACCTCTCCCTGCCCACGGCTTTCGTCATCCACGGCTACCGGCCCACCAGGGCCCCTCCGTTCTGGGTGGACCACGTCGTCCAGCTGCTGTCTGAGCAGGAGGACATGAACATCCTGGTAGTGGACTGGAACAGAGGAGCTGCTAACCTCAACTACTTCACTGCTGTGACCAACACACGACAGGCTGCCAACAACCTCACCGGCTTCATACTCAACATGCAGGTGTGTGGCTTGAGGGACGGGGGGATGGTGGGGGTGGGGGGGGATTGTGGAGTGTTGCTCATTTTCTGAGAATCTTCAGTTGTTCTATGAGTCTTTGGTCAATGTTGCTTAATGTTCACTGTGTGTGTGTGTGTGTGTGTGTGTGTGTGTGTGTGTGTGTGTGTGTGTGTGTTTGTGTGTGTAGGCAGAGGGAGCGCCTCTGAGTTCGGTCCACCTGATTGGGTCGAGTCTGGGAGCTCACCTGGCTGGGTTCGTAGGAGCAAACCTGAAGGGCAAGATCGGCCGCATCACAGGTAGGATAAGAGAGTCTGTGCCCTTTGAAGCTATTATTTGATTAATTCATTAATTGGATCATTAATTGATTCATTGTTGTCCAGGTCTGGACCCAGCAGGGCCCATGTTCACTGGAGCGACACCTGAGGAGAGACTTGACCCTTCAGACGCCATATTTGTAGATGTACTACACACTGACATAAACTGTAAGTACTGACATGCTGTGCGTGTGTGTGTGGCGAGGGATTCTCTAGATGTGTATTTTTGTCTTCCTATTTGTTCATGCAGCGTTTGGTCTCAGAGGTCAACATGGTCATATTGACTACTACGCCAACGGAGGATCTGACCAGCCAGGCTGCCCCAAGACCATCTTCTCAGGTAAGTCTAACACACACACACACATGTAATAACACTGTAATAACTCACCGCTTCTGTCTTTTGAAGGGAGGTCATATTTCATGTGTGACCACCAGCGCTCTGTGTTCCTGTACCTGTGTGCTCTCAACCGAACCTGCAGTCTCACAGCCTACCCCTGCTCCTCCTACAGCGACTTCCTGGATGGCCGGTGCCTGCAGTGTGAGGCTTTTAAGCCCGCACCCTGCCCTATGCTAGGTGAGGACCGCCTTCCCACTGGTCAACCCAGAATCTCACTGAATCCGTAAACAAGGAAAGAGATGCTTGTCAACAAATCATTGATCAAGTGGTTTTGGTTGCCATACCAACAGTCCTAAAGTTGTATCCATGGTTACCGTCCCAGGTTATGACGTCAGCAGGTGGAGGGATATTCTGCTGCGATTGGGTCAGACCAAGGTATACTTCACCACCACTGCCACGTTGCCCTATAAAAGTAAGTTCAACACCCCTGACTATCTATTAGTGATTAACATACACTACATTACCAAAAGTGTGTGGACAACTGCTTGTTGAATATCTCATTCCAAAATCATGGGCATTAACATAGTTGGTTGCCCCTTTACTGCTATAATCATGAAAAACAACCCCAGACCATTATTCCTCCTCCACCAAACTTTACAGTTGGCACTATGCATTCGGGCAGGTAGCATTCTCCTGGCATTGGCCAAACCCAGATTCGTCCGTCGGACTGCCAGATGGTGAACGTGATTCATCATTCCAGAGAACGCGTTTCCACTGCTCCAGAATCCCAATGGCGGCGAGCTTTACACCACTCCGTCCAACGCTTGGCCTTGCGCATGGTGATCTTAGGCTTGTGTGCGACTGCTCGGCCATGGACACCCATTTCATGAATCTCCTGACAAACAGTTATTGTGCTGACGTTGCTTCCAGAGGCAGTTTGGAACTTGGTAGTGAGTGTTGCAGTCGAGGACAGATGATTTTTACACACTATGCGCTTCCCTTTCTGTGAGCTTGTGTGGTCTACCACTTCACGACTGAGCCGTTGTTGCTCCTAGACGTTTCCATTTCACAATAACATCACCTACAGTTGACTAGGGCAGCTCTAGCAGGGCAGAAATTTGATGAACTGATTTGTTGGAAAGGTGTCATCCTATGACGGTGCCACGTTGAAAGTCACTGAGCTCTTCAGTAAGGTCATTCTACTGCCAATGTTTGTCAATAGAGATTGATCGCATGGCTGTTTGCTCGATGTTATACACCTGTCAGCAGCGGGTGTGGCTGAAATAGTCGAATCAACTAATTTGAAGGGGTGTCCACATACTTTTGTATCTGTAGTGAACATAATGCTTCTGAAGCAATGAGTTCTTAAAGATTGTGTGTGACACGTTGTGCATGTGTGTGTGTATATATAACACAGTGTGTGTGTGTGTGTATATATATATATAGAGGTCAGCTACATGGTGGACATGGTGACATGGAACCGGTACCCTCGCTGGGGAGTCCTCATCCTCAGACTCCACAGTGGCAGGAACTTCACTGAGGCACGCATTGACCAGTCAGTCTCGCACGCTTACACGCACACACACATTTGTTGCAGTAAGACCTCTATCGATCCCTCTCACCCTCTCTCTCCTCCAAAGTAAGCTGTTCAGGTTTGAGCAGTACACCTCCACCCGTCTGTTGGTCCAGTTTGATGAGGACCTTCAGCCCATCCAGAAGATATCCCTCAGCATTGCTACCAGAAACATGATAGGCCCTCGCTACAAAATCCGACTAATCCGCATCCGCCTCGCCCCCCTTGAGCAACCCGACAGGTGAGACCACCACACACCTGAGTTACACACTTTGCCCCCTCTTTTCTGCATTCCCCATATACTCCCTCCTCCTTTCTCTAACTCTCCCTTTCTCTCCTCCCTCCAGGCCGCTGATGTGTCGCTATGACATCATCATGGAGGAGAATATTGAGGTGGCGTTCCGCCCTCTGCCCTGTGACCCTCGTCTCTGAGCCACCACCAGAGGGCCTCCCCAGCCACACACCCAGATGAACCACAAGGGGCAAACACTTGACATCGACCCACTCTGCTTCTGCCGTTGTATAGTCTAGCCAGGCTGCAGGATCACATGCTTTGGTATAGACGGTGAAGACACCGTGTTTCTTGCAGCTCTCCAGTTCTATGACATCTGATTACAGTGTGGATTAGGGGTCATCTTGGTTGGAAAACACAACAGAACACTGGTGGACCATACAGAGATAACTGAAGAGCTGAATAATGATGTGGCTGATCAGGGGGGTTGTTGGGAGTTTTCCTCTCTTTCACTGCTCTCTATTTCTGTGCCATAATGAAGGTTGATGGTGTTGCTATGACAATTCTGTATTTTAATGCAGTCAGAGGGCATTCATAACCTGCTATAACCAGTCATATGATGTTGTAACTCCTCATTGTAGCTCCTGGTTTGTGTCAGTGTCTTGTCCATGTGTATTGCAGCACTGACTTAACTGAGAAGCTAAAAAAACAACTTGAAACAATGAAGTTGTATTAAAAGTGGAAATGTTTTTATAAATTATATTTAAAAAAATCATGGAACAGTGATGTAATCTTATTTTTGTAAAGACTTTGTGTTTCTACCTACATTGTTTGAAATAAATACACCATGTGTTTCACTGTGATCTGACTGGATTTTCTCCCACATCGCCTCTGCTCTTGTGGGGTTAAAGGTTAAGGCCTGACTGCCTCTGTTTGTAACTGTGGGGTTAAAGGTTAAGGCCTGCCTCTGCTGCTAAGCACTATCCACCTGTACAGCTGGATATCCTCATGACCAGTCAGCTCTGTTTAGTCCAGCGGGGAATTATTCCATGGTTCTGCTGACTCTAGAAAAGTCTGACCTTTGACCTATCTGTCTGGCAGGGGCATTAACTCTGTTCCTTGAATAGTCCTGGCCAGCCCGGTTTACCTAAAGCAGGCCTGGGTGGAAGAAGGCAAGATTGACCTGTTAAATATCTGCAAGGATCACTTCTGTACCTGACAGGTGTGTACAGGTGAGAGATGTGGACAATCCTGCCTCATCTCAAGACATCAGTCAGGAAGTTAAAGCTTGGTCGCAAATGGGTCTTCCAAATGGACAATGACATCAAGCATACTTCCAAAGTTGTGGCAAAATGGCTTAGGAACAACAAAGTCAAGGTATTGGAGTGGCCATCACAAAGCCCTGACCTCAATCCTATAGAACATTTGCAAAGAGGCCTACAAACCTGACTCAGTTACATCAGCTCTGACAGGAGGAATGGGCCACAATTCACCCAACTTATTGTGGAAAGCTTGTGGAAGGTTTGACCCAAGTTAAACAATTTAAAGGCAATGCTACCAAATACTAATTGAGTGTATGTAAACTTCGGACCCACTGGGAATGTGATGAAAGAAATAAAAGCTGAAATAAATCACTCTCTGCTATTATTCTGACATTTCACATTCTTAAAATAAAGTGGTGATCCTAACTGACCTAAGACAGGTCATTTTTATTAGGATTAAATGTCAGGAATTGTAAAAAACTGATATTAAATGTATTTGTCTAAGGTGTATGCAAACTTCCGACTTAAACTGAATGTTATATGTGCACTATTTCTATGCTTCCCGTTCTTACGTTTCATTTTTGCGTCTTTTACTTTCGGCTTTAAACACACGCTTCAAACTACTGAAAATACAATATTTTTGGTTATGTAAAAGTTATTTCACTGCATGCTCTTCATGTTTTTGATTTAACCAAACTAGAACATCTGGTGTATTGAATTTAGGCAATTATTGAACTGATCAATTAGCTCAGTTGGCAGGGCCGGCGTCCAAATGAAATATTGAAAAACTGAGCATTTATTTGACCGCGAAAATGTGTCGACAAAGACTCATCGATCTCAGTTAAAGCATCGGCGGGGGCAAAACAGCGCCCCCCGTCTCCGTATGTGTAGACCATGTGTCTGATGCTGTCTGGACCAAGAGTATGGCATGTCATAATATTTCTGTCAGATAAATATAGAGGGCCATGTTTCGCTCGATCAGATGCTTTCTCCGTGATGTAGTTTCAGTAGAGGAAGAGGCGAGGCAAAGCAAGAGGGCTCACTCTCGCCAGAATATGTCCAGTACAAGACCAACGCGTTTCTATGGGAATAATATGCAGACCTAAGCTTGTCGCCTGCCTTCACGCCTTTGGGACACAGACTCCCATTGTTAGGGCAGAAAAATTAGCATCTCGTCATTACATACAGATCTCTGGTTTCAGCTTCTTGCGAATTGGAAAATAAAGTAGGGGAGTGCACATCGCACAGCTAGGATGCTGGACTGCATCCTAAAATAAACAATTATTCCTGTCCAAATAAAAACATTCAAAATACTTCACCAGGGACATGACTTATCCACAGACGATCATTAGTTTATTGTTTTTTTGTGTGTAGGCCTATGCCTATTTGGGATGCCCACAATTTGGGCACACGGGAATATGTCTAGCTGATTGAGTTGCGTGGCCAGTGAAAAGCCTCTAAAATATGTATGAAGTTTATGTGTTTTGAGTATCATTTAAAATGTTGCATCAAGATGGGGAGGGGTTGTGTGGATCTCTCCAGAATACATGCATATGTAGGAACGTGCTCATTTGGCAATGTTGGATTACCGATTGTCTTAACTCACCACGTCCACCACCAATAAACAGAGTTTCTCAGTCATTTTTTCTTTGCCTCGCACAAGCCAACGAAGTCTGTTTTTTAACATCCATTGCGAATGATAGTTCCTAAGTATTAGAACAACCTTTCCAACACTCCCGGCCTCGATAATCACCAAGCCTCGGCGTGAAAGAGCAAAATATCATGATCTGATGACCCCATATAGTCAGTGGAAATGCTATTTTAAAAAACAGTAGTCTGTCTAGAGCTCACTGGGTGGGAAACTCTGAGGGCCCAGAATAGGCTAGTTGATACAATGTTGCAGTTCACTAACAATAGCTCAAGACAGATAGAAAGGGAGGCAGACAGGTGGAGAAGAGAGATGATTGTGTTTGAAAGAAGCAGAATTTTCATCAGGTTATTTTCTACTGTTTTTATTTGTCAGCTTTACTTAGTTGAGATGGAAGTTACAGGCCTACTGCTGCATTGGCCTATAGGCTGTCTCGGAGTTCTATGAGCTCATTTCTTTAGCCAATGGATCACAGTGTATCAATGTGTTCATGTGGCAGAGGCTGCTGCTCTCACCTCAGTTCAATTTTAACTGACATTTGTATCATTTTATTTCAGATTTTTATGATTAACCACGTGACAATGACTGAGAAAATAAAATGTTATTTTTGAAATTAAACTGTTGCACAAAAATGTGCATATAAAACAATTATCATAACTGACACTAAGAACGGTAGAAATGCTAGGGTAAACTGGAAACATCCACAAACTTGAAACTCACCAGCTGCCTATGGTCTTTACTATTACAATCTGAACATGCAAGAGGATGCACACATAAGGTGGTCCTGGGAAAAAACATGCCCCGCCTATGGATGTCAAAGGCCGGTCCAACTGATTAGTTCTGCCCCCGGCTCTGTCAATTGGTCAGGTGTGGTGCCTAGACAGAACAAAATCCTGCAGTACCAGCGGGACTCCAGGAGCACGGTTACCTACACCTGCTCTACACTATACTTGCTCGTTTTGTAACAAACTGAAATTAGGCAAACATTTTGCAACCAGGAAATGGTGGAACGATTTATGCATAGTGCATCTTTAAATATCAGTTGGCCATCTTACTTCCCCACCACATTACTCTCTCTGTCAGGAGAGCAGCTACATTGCATGGGCTTTACATTGACAGCGTGGTACAGAATGTCAGGTGGTCAGGTGGTCGTGGTTCAGGCTGTGGTCAGTCTGCAGCAGTGTGATCTATAATATATACAGCCTATCAACAGTTAACCACTGACTCCATTTGGATTGCTCCAAGCTTCCATTCACCAGTTGGCACCTGTGAGAGAGCGAGAGAGAGAGAGAGCGAGAGAGAGAGAGAGAGCGAGAGAGCGAGAGAGAGAGAGAGCGAGAGAGAGCGAGACAGAGAGTGCGAGAGAGAGAGAGAGAGAGTGTGAGAGAGAGAGAGAGAGAGCGAGACAGAGAGTGGGTTAAGAAGTAGGGCAGCTAGGGTTGTAATGGTCCTATTAGTGGGCAAGATGATTGTCTAGAGGAAAGGAGAGGACTTGATTGGCTCAGGGTCAGACATAAATGAGATCTAGGGAACAGATGGACTGACTGACTAATGTACGTAACCAGACAGGAAGGTAAACAGAGGCCAGTCATAGGAATTACACTGTCAATCAACCAACCAATCAGTGAATGACTGAGGTCACTGAACATGGCTGGGAAGTTGTGGTTCTCTGAACAGGTCTGTGAATGACAACACACTGTACTTTTTAACTTCTGTTTCCTGGTTTACATTGACTGTACATACTTATGTTTTGGGGTACCAACTGACCGTTAATATTGTGGTTCTGTTGTCTCGTTGATCCAGACAGGTTGCAAGGGCTTTTAGGAGGCCAGTTGTTCCTTTGCTGGTCTCCCATGTCTTGTCTAATCATGCCACCTCTCCTCTGACCCCCCTAGAGAGAGAGAGAGAGAAAGCGAGAGAGCAAGAGAGAAACATCCAAGATATATTTAAAGAAAGATACAGATAATATCCATTTTATTCACTTCCCTACCAAATGTAAACAGACACACGCACACCCTCACACAGTCTCACCATGTCTGCAGGCCACCTCCTCCCTCTCCGTGGTGGGCCTGACCAGCCTGAAAAGCCCTCCTGTTCCTCGTCTTCCTCTCTACCATACCCCCCCTGATGGTCACTGAGACAGAGTGTGTGAGAGGGAGAGATGGTATAAAAATGCACCCTTCCTCCACTTCTTAAGGTAATCACTGATCTGACAGATTGGGTGAACACAAGGATCTGTAGATCAGTGATGACTCCAAGAAAGGGAGGAAGGAATCATTGTAATATTCAAAAGAAGCCCCATCATGTCTTCACTGTGTTGTAGTACCTCCCGGCAGCCAGGGGGTGCTGTGAGAGCCTGCCTCCAGGTATGGTGACCTTCACTCCCTCCAGCCTCTCCTGTCTCCTTCTCTCCAGGTCATGTCTCAGGTCTCCGGGATCTCTCACTGCCTGCTGCTGCCTCTGATCACACAACACATCAATAATACATCACTCAATCAACCAATACATTCAGGAACCAATCAGTCCATTGACATATCAATCATAAACCTCTACACATTATTGTACCTGCATGCGGCCAACTTTAGAGAAGACAGGTTCCATATCAGGTTCTGACATACTCATGTTGAACAGCCTGGACGAGAGGAATACAAATATATTGTTTGTAAACAGCACATTAAAGGCTTAAACAAAAGCTCTAAAGATATTCAAATTACCGTGGTAACCAGGTGTTCATGTACCTGTTCAGAGTTGGTCCTTCTTCCTCCTGCTCCTCCTCCTCAGGCAGACCTCCATCTTGGGGGCCAGAGAAACGCTCGTTCAGTGTCACACCATCGCCCCTAAAGTAATGCTCTGGAGAATATCAGAGAAAGAAAGACTAAGAGATTGATTGCCTTGAAGGCTGTGATAAGTATCTATAGGTTCTGTCTGAGGTGGGCACATTAGTGTCAATGAGCGGTGTGTGTGCTGTGTGTGTGTGTGTGTACACAAGTGGCTGTGCGCAGCGCATATTCAGGTTGTATTTGTTTCGTTTCCTAACCTTTGACCTGGTGCACCAGGGTGATGATCTCCTGGGCGAAAGTCCCAGAGTGCATTGCGGACTCCTGGTACGTCCCAGAATGCTCTAGCATGGGCAGGAAGTCTAGGCGCTGGCGGCCCACGTTGACCAGATCCAGTGACAGCTGGCGGTCTGAGGAGTAGCACAGCTGGCTGGAGGAACGGAGGAGGGATGAGAAACGGAGGAGGGATGAGAGACGGAGGAGGGATGAGAAACAGAGGAGGGATGAGAAACGGAGGAGGGATGAGCAACGGAGGAGGGATGAGCAACGGAGGAGAGATGAGCAATGGAGGAGAGGAAGGAAGTGGTGGAGGCATTACAATCTGAGATCAGGCCTGAATACAAGGGTTTAACTATGAAATTATAGTACTAGTAGTTTACAGTGGTAGCTAGCTGATGGGAAATTTGTGGAAAGGGTTTGATTTAAGTAAAGACTGTAGTTTGGGGGTGGAACTAAGTCATTTGTTCTGAACAACAAAATGTATGCATGCATGAATAAGTCATTTTGGATAAAAGCATCTGATAAATGGTATATTTATATTCTGAATTCAATAATACTGTTAAGGGGAGTTAAGTGGATCTCTTATGTAAATCAAATATAACTAAACATTGTGTACTGAACAACCTTACCTTGACCGAGGCATCTGTAAACACACTACACTTACCTTCACATTTTAAAGCTTTAGGAAAAATGACTGATTAAGTACATCATCAAGAGCTGTTGGTTTGGACATATTTGCAAAAATGCACTTAAAGTCCAAATTAGGTCAAATTGTTTAAAATGAGTTTGAAACGCAACAGGAAGAGAGTGATACATTACTCGTCTCCAGGAAGAGAGTGAGACATTACTCATCTCCAGGAAGAGAGTGAGACATTACTCGTCTCCAGGGATGTAGTTGTGAAACGCTGAACGCCAGTCGAGATAACGGGTGGGGGGGGGGGGTAACGCTAATGCTAACCAAGTGTATGTGGTGTAAAAGGTGCATCAACGCTCTTGATGAAATAAAATAAAAAAGGTGTGTGAACAGTGATTATCCTCCACTACATCCCTGCCCACTTCCTGTGCCAGTGTATCACTGTGCCAGTGTATCACTGGCATGGGTCAAAGGTGAAAATACATGCTTCTTTAAATGTTTCGCTGTCTGCATTTGTCAATCGACAGTGTAGTTCTTGTCCTTGGTTGGTGAAATGTTGACAGTGTAGATGCTTGTCCTTGGTTGGTGAAATGTTGACAGTGTAGTTCTTGTCCTTGGTTGGTGAAATGCTGAGAGTGTAGTTATTGTCCTTGGTTGGAGAAATGTTCACAGTGTAGTTGCTTGTCCTTGAACGGTCCAGAGTGGACAGGATAGATCTCGTCTTTGATTGACCCAAGGTAGACAGTATGTTCTCTTGCAGGTGTGGTTTTCGTGAGCAAGTTGTGCCAAGATGAAGTGTAGACTGACAGAACCCATCTGTACAGGAATGTTTCTGAGATGTCCTTTTTCAGAGCAATACTCAAGTGTTTTCATGAGGATTCATCCATGCTGAACTATTGGCTGATACATCGGCTGTGTTTGAGGTTTCAATTCCTCTTCTTCCCAAAGTGTTCATTCTGGGGCCTTTTAACTAGGCCGAGTCCAGATTCACTGTCAGGAATACCTTAGTCCTCACCGAGTTGGGTTTCCCCTTGCTGTTGTAATGCTTTGACAGAGCTGTTTTCCTGGTGCAAGATGGAGTTCATCAACAGTCATATGGTTCTGAGAGCCTCCTGGAGAAGAGACACTATTAGTGGGATTGAGTTTGAGCATTATTACTCCCTGATTGGTCCATGAGTATCAGTGTCAATACGGGTGGAAAAGACAGCTGAACGTTAGCTTGAAGAAGTCAAGCCGAAAGCTTTATTTTCATGTGTTGAGTCCAAAAGTATTTTTCACTCTTTCCAATGTGGAAGTTCATCTCCAGATATTCATCATCCACTGCTTTTCTGACTGGACATCATCCTGGTCATCTCCAGACCTTCACATTGCCTTCTGCTCTTCTCCACTCTTGCTTGTGTCTACTAGCTGGTCACTCAGGCCTTCTTCAGTTCATCCAGAAGGTGGATCTCTCAGTGTGTTTAATGACTGTGCTCCTCCATCCAATGATTGGATTCTCACTGGTCTGTTCACGTCCCTCTGACTTAGGCCATAGCATCCGGTCTTTACTTGTAGTCATCCAGTGTTGTCCTTTGTTCTGGTACAGCTCAAAGTGAGTTATACTAAGAACCTGTAGCCTTTGGTTGCTTTAAGGACAACATCATTGCCTTGAGTTGTTGTTCAGATAGTCAGGTCTGCTCAGTGCTGCGCTTTATAGTCCATTTCTTTGAGTGAACCTGTTTGTAGAAAGGTATGCAGGGCCACTCCAAACCCAGTTTGGTCGGAAGACCCATGCAGAACAGATCCCCCAGGTTTCTGAAAATATGTGGTGAGTGTTGAGAGAATTTGGATCCAAATTTGCCTCAGAAGCGTAGGTATTGTGAGACCGTGGCAGAATCTCCTTTAGGCCTTGAGACTTTTTAGCATCATGAGTTTAGACATGAAGAACAACCAGGAACATGATAATGTGTGGCCTTGAGGGTGGTCAAGACGGTGACTGAAGTCGTTAAAGTCTTTGGCAAGTTTCAGTGGGAATGAGTCCACCTCAGATTAAACACATTGGATGAAGACTTAAAATTCTTCTGCTTGCTTGACAGATAAGTATGAAAATCCTCTAGAAGTCTGCAGAATAATATAGGCAATGATGGAAAGAACATGTTGACTTACCTTTGGACATTGGTCTGAATAAAATACAAACGTTTGAGCTAGTTTAAGCTATTTGAAAGTCTTGTGACTAGAGCTGGTGTTTTGGCATATGTATCCTCTCAGGCTGAGTGGGGTAAGGGTGAATGGTCATTGCCTGGCTCAGAACAACACTGCTTCTGAAATAAGTCCTCTCACAATAGTCTTTCTCTGATTAGCTGATCAAGAGCTGATAATTCCAGGTGTTTCGCAAGACATTGAAAAAAACATGGTGGTTTCAAACAGATGTTCCTGAAGTGCAGTTCAGGACATATTCCAGCCCAAATCGTCTTCAGTCAACCGAAGACCAAGGCACCATGCAGTGGCTCAGTGACTGACATTTATCAGGCTCATCAACTCCATATTAGAATGTATTGGGTATCATGTATACAGGAAATCCTCCTATATACCAACGAGACTCTTCTGCAGTTGTTTGGTGCTCAGTTTGGTTAGTACCAATACTTTTCCCCTTGTCTTCATGGGTTCTGCATTTTCCTCCAAAACTCAGGTCAATCAGCTGTAGTGAGTGGCAGAACTGTGCCTCCTCCACTCCTCTCCATCCACTCTTTACTTTCCACAGCTCCTTCAGCACGTTCCACCATGCAGGCTGCTTGCTCTTTATTCATTTCAGCTGTGAAGGATGAGCTGCAAACACACTGCTGGCATCTGGTTGGTCTCTTGGCTGGTTGGTCTCTTGGCTGTCAGGGATGCTTTCGCTGTGGGAAGCCGCAACCACTCCCTTTGTGAGTTGCCACATTCTGTTGGGGTGTTCATTGGATGAGAGAGAGATTTCTGAACAACTGATGAGCAAAACCTCTGCCGTGAGCCATTAGGTTATTAATATGGTTGATAGTCTTCTACTGTGGCATCTCTGTTCTCTAGAATGTTGCAAAGCTGGTCTGAGACGTTCTGCCCCTCTTGATGAACAATAAAAGTTATTTGGGAGATCCCGACTTGCCTCCTCTATGAATTGATTCCACCTTTCTAATCATGAGAATGTGAAGGACAATGCTGTAAAATGGCCACTACTAAAAGGAGGCGTTTGGCGATTCGCCATGTTCATCACTGCAATGCCCCACATCAGGAAGGATTAGTTTGATGTATATAAATTGCGTCCCATCACAAATTCTCAGCTTGTAGAATAAAAAAAATTGGTTAGAAGAAAACTTCCTCCTCTGGCTGTCAATGATCTCAGGGCTTCTGACTTTGTCTTCCTGCAGTTGACAGTGAGAGTTGAAAAGAAGCATGAACTTTCACCCTTGACCCCTAAACGTTGCTGTCGGAAACACCTTACCTGTTCTGGCCCACAGGCCGGTTCATGTCCACCTTGATGGTGAGCGTCTCCTTCTCGCCGGCGCCCATGCGAGGCATTCCCATATCGTTCTGCTGTTGGTTCCAGTTGGGGGTGAGATCACTATGCTGAGGTTTCCTAGGATCCATCCTGCCCTGTGCTGGCGGACGGCCTCCTCGCGGCCCTGGTCCCCGGTCCTTCTCGCAGCGGGGCTCCTTGTCGCTCACCTCTGCCCAACCGGGCGCCTCCTCTCTGGGCTCCATGTCCCAGACGCCTCCCCTGGGTTGGTACCCCTGGTGCTCCGGAGGGGAGTGCTGGGGAAAGGCATCCCGGGGTCGGTACCCCTGCATTCCCTGAATTAGAGGTCGGGGCTGGTTCATGGAGGGCCCCATCTGTCTCTTGCCACCCTGGGCTGGGGCCCCCCTCTCCCCTCGGAATGCACTGTTTCTGGCCCTGGGCTCTGTGGGACTACCTCTATCTTGGAAGCCCATGGGGCTGGCTCTCCCATGACGATCAGGGCTTCTTCTGGACTCATGTATAGGCCCTCTCCTCTCCTCGTGTACAGGCCCTCTCCTCTCCTCGTGTACAGGCCCTCTCCTCTCCTCGTGTACAGGCCCTCTCCTCTCCTCGTGGACAGGCCCTCTCCTCGCCTCGTGGACAGGGCCTCTCCTCTCCTCGTGGACAGGGCCTCTCCTCTCCTCGTGGACAGGGCCTCTCCTCTCCTCGTGGACAGGGCCTCTCCTCTCCTCGTGGACAGGGCCTCTCCTCTCCTCGTGGACAGGGCCTCTCCTCTCCTCGTGGACAGGGCCTCTCCTCTCCTCGTGGACAGGGCCTCTCCTCTCCTCGTGGACAGGGCCTCTCCTCTCCTCGTGGACAGGGCCTCTCCTCGCCTCGTGGACAGGGCCTCTTTTCGCCTCATGGACAGGGCCTCTCCTCGCCTCATGGACAGGGCCTCTCCTCGCCTCATGGACAGGGCCTCTCCTCTCCTCCTGGACAGGCCCTCTCCTCTCCTCATGGACAGGCCCTCTCCTCTCCTCATGGACAGGCCCTCTCCTCTCCTCATGGTCAAGCCGACCCCTGGCCTCTTCTCTGGTATTGGACCTGCTATCCGACTTCCTGAACCGCTCCTCAGTGGCTCTGGCCCGGTGGTGACGGTGACTGAATCGGTCGTGGCTTGGGCTCTGGTCGGGGCCACGGCCCCTCTGGTTGTCGTAGAGTTCTGGCCCTCTACTGTTTATAATACCATGGTCATGCTCCACGATGAGGGTTCCAGGCCCCCGGCCATCGTGGCTCCCTGAGGGGCCCCTGCGCCCCCGTGGCCCTCCTCCTCCGTACTCTTCCCGGGGCCTCTCCAACGAGGGGCGGCGCACCCTAAACTCTGTCTCCTTCCCGTACCTGTGTCGACATAAAGAGCAGGTGACATGGTTCAGCACTGACCGAGGACATACGATCAAGCTGACTATACCTAACAAATATACAGATTTTGTAATAGCTAGCTTTCAATTTATTTAGGAAAACACGTAGCATATGAATAGAATTTATGGGCTAATAGATAGTACCTTACATATCGGTTAATGACAACAGTCATTCATGCAAGCTGATTAGCAATAAACAAAGCCATATGACATCACAGGCGCACAAAGCCTCTAGATTACAGCGGGTAACAATAGTAAAGTATTCAACTATATCACAGTGTACGTCATGACAAGCACCTGGTTCCAAGGATCACAGAGACAAGAGCATGTCATCCATGTTAAGCCATGCAATTCAATCTACTACTACTACTCTACGGTTACATGATTACACAGGGGACACAGTAGCAGGGTGAAGTTTGCGCTTAGAAAAAACAGGAAGCTGGGTTCTCCTCTTCAATCTTCTTCTCTCGCTTTTGGCCATAAAATTCCAACGGAACACTGCTCAAATTTACCCAGGATGCACCGCTTCATCAGCTTCCCTCCGGTTCCGGTCAGATATGGTGCTCTTCTCTCTATGCATGTCATCTCTGCTTCGGTCTCCATAGGGACCTGGAAAATCTCCACCCCTCCTCTCCCCCTTCCCCCCACCCTGAACCCTCTCCCTGGGGCTGCGGTCCCTGGACCTTCCCTGGCTCTGGTCCTGCTCTTCTCTTCTCCAGCCTGCAGAGGACACTATCTGGTGGTGGTCAGGACTGTAGTGAGGGTGCTGCGGGGCCAGTGATGGCAGCTTCTCTCTGGGTAGCCTCTGAGGGGAGTGGGGCAGCCCTTCGCTCCCACTTCCTTTTCCCCTGCCACCCCCTCTGCCATCATGGGGGGAGAGCCTTCTGCGCTCGGCGTAGCCCAGCTCGTGAGGTGCCGGTGGGATTCTGCGATGGTGGAATTCCTCTGGGGGGAGGTGGTGGTCAAGCCTGTGGAGGCCTGGGGAAACAGGTCTTCTGTGGCCCTCTGGGCCATCTGGGTGGATCTCGTCCATGAAGCGAACCCACTGATCCTCCCCAGGCAGCCTGCCCAGGTCAGCCAGCACCTGCTGGGGGTTGAAGTCTGGGTCGTCCCAGGGGAACCGCCGACCATCCTGCCTGCGCGGACTAACTCTGCAATAACACACAAAAAGTATAAAACATTTTAATTGTAAAGCACCTTTCATACAGCGTGCTGAGATGAGACAACATTCTAAAGTAATCTTACTGACCCACACACTGGACTAGCATGTCAAATGAAGTGTGGAAGATATTTACCTGTGAGAATAGTGGGGCGATCGTGACCGTGGCCTCAACATTCTCTTTACTTTGAGAGATCAGTGGACAGAGAGAAAGAGTATGCATGGGTAAAATACCACAATACACAGTTCCCTTGCTGTGACGCCATACAATAAGCATCAATAAGATTTATTTTTATATTTATGTCTACACATTTTCACAGGTGCAGCCAAATGCTTGTTTCTAGCTCCAACAGCGCAGTATACCTAACAATGCAAAACAATACACACAAATCCCCAAAACGTAAAGAAATGTAAAAAAATATCAGAACAAGAAATGTCTGTCCTGAATATATAGCAATATACATTTCAGATTATTCAGCAAAATGCTAGGACTGTAACCAGCATTACTATGTCGTTTAACTTGGAAACTAAAGGGATTGAAATGTACAGTAGTAGAAAACATTGAGAACTAAACGTTGTGTATGCTAGCTAGGCCATGCTAAAACCACTAGTCAGGAAGAAAACCAGACTTGGGACTATGATCAGCTCAAACGACGAAATATTTAACTAGTTACTACCAAACAATACCAGCTAACGTAGCTAAGTCTAATAAATAGCAGTGATTTACACCAGATTAACCGCCATATCTTAACATTTGTGTGTTTAATTGTCGTTGCTAGCCGACACTTCAACTCCACGATTTACGATGTGAATTGAGCGGCGACTGGCCGTTTATCAGCGTTGGGTGAATTTTGACTCGTTTTATTGTCGCCTAACTGGAGCTCACAGGTCACATAACATTAACACTGTCGTGTGGTATTATTTGGGTGTGGGAATCAGTCGTTTTTAATAAAAACTTCATTTTATGTGACGTCGGAGCTCCAGTCCGCCCACAATAGTCGCTGCTGCACCACATCGTGTATCGGTGAGTTTAATCGCCTATGTCGTAGCCAGCTATCTAGCTGCATGGCACTTACCCCAGCGCACGTTCCTACCAAAACTAGAGGATACGTAAACCAAAACACCAGTCTCGCACACACGATTTTATTACACAACTACTAGCTAGTAAGTAATGACGATCAAATATATCTCATATGAAGGACGTTCGTATTGTCTGCATTCAGGAAGTTGTACAGTTAACCGTCTTTGCCTCGCGACTTCAAAACAGAATAAACTGCCTTTGACCCGGAAACACACACAATAAGGATAGCGCCACTGTTAGGACGTTTGAGTCACAGACGAAGGGGGTTAGTTATATCATCTTTGCTTGAGTTGTTTCCTCTGAACTAGATGTGTCCCCTACAATTCATTTTTTAATCAAAACTCACTGTAGAATACAAAAGTATTTTTTCACAAGACTGAGGATATAAAACATTAAGAACAGCTGCTCTTTCCATGACCAGGTGAATCCAGGTGAAAGCTATTATCCATAGCTTATTGATGTCATTTATTAAATCCACTTCATTCAGTGTAGAGGGGGGGGGGGGGGGACAGGTCAAAGAAAAATGTATAAGCCTTGAGACAATTGAGACATGGATTGTGTATGAATGCCATTCAGAGGGTGAATGGGCAAGACAAACGATGTGCCTTTGAACGGGGAATGGTAGTAGGCGCCAGGCGCACCGGTTTGTCAAGAACTGCAAAGCTGCTGGGTTTTTCATACTCAACAGTTTCCTGTGTGTCAAGAATGGTCCACCACCCAAAGGACATCCAGCCAACTCGTTCTGGTCATGTTGCTGCTCCAGTTTCAACTGTTCTGCCTGCAGCTATGGAACCCTGACCTGTTCACCGGAAGTGCTACATTGTCCCGGACCTGCTGTTTTCAACTCTCTCTCTCTACCGCACCTGCTGTTTCTAACTCAATGATTGGCTATGAAAAGCCAACTGACATTTACTCCTGAGGTGCTGACCTGTTGCACCCTCGACAAACACTGTGATTATTTTTATTTGAGCTTGCTGGTCTTCTATGAACATTTGAACATCTTGGCCATGTTCTGTTATAATCTCCACCTGACACAGCCAGAAGAGGACTGGCCACCTCTCAGAGCCTGGTTCCTCTCTAGATTTCTTTCTGGGTTCCAGCCTTTCTAGGGAGTTTTCCCTAGCCACGTGCTTCTACATCTGCATTGCTTGCTGTTTGGGGTTTAGGCTGGGTTTCTGTATAGCACTGTGTGACATCAGCTGATGTAAAAAAAAGGGCTTTATAAATACATTTGATTGATTGATTGTGGGAAGCATTGGAGGCAACATAGCCAGCATCCTTGTGGAACGCCCTTCGAACACCTTGTAGAGTCCAGACCCAACAAATTGAGGCTGCTCTGAGGGCAAGGGGGGGGGGGGGGGGGGGGGGGGGGGGGGGAGGGGTATGCTGTTTGTGCTGGGTGTTTATAAACAAAGTCACAGATATGGCTTGATGATATGGCTCGTTTTATTGTTGTTTTCAGCAGTTAGATCCATGCACCACGTCTACAGTTATATATTCCACCAAGCTGCAGTGACATCTGTGTTAAGTGATTTTTAGTGAATAACATTCTGACCTTAAGTCTTAAGTTTACTTAATTTACCCTTGGCATACAAAGAAAGCATTAGATTATGAACAAGCACAGAAAGAGAGAGGAAGAGAGATGGACTGACTGATGGACGAACAGACATGGCAACTAAATCAAGAGTCAAGCGCCCTGAAGACAGCAAAGATAAACAGACTTTCCAGGCCTTTACCTACTCCTTTACCTACTCCTTTACCTACTCCTTTACCTACTCCTTTACCTACTCCTTTACCTACTCCTTTACCTACTCTAGTCCAGTAATTGAGATACAGCATCAACATTAGAGCCATTATAGACACTAGTCAGTGTCCCTTCACAGGGTTAGCTGGGTCGTGAGGAGTGGTTGGCACCTCACAGTGCCCTTCAGGGGGAACTGAAACAGAGATTGAAACCGTGAGGGGAGGGAGCACACATGCTGACCTACACCCGCCCTGAGAGCAAATCAAGGCAAGTGTTACAGTAAGATTGGTACAAGACCGTTACAGTACAGGAAACATGTATGATTGGTAGAATTCCCAGCAGTAGTGGACAGCAGACTGTGAAGTGTCCTCTGTAGTGAGATAGATCTCCATGAGGTAAATCCACAGTCATAGTGAATATAGCTGTTGACTGACTGAGCGATTACACAGACTGATGAGATACTGTAGGACAGGGTTCACTAACTGAATGTGCAGGCTTTTGTTCCTGCCCTAATCACCGTCTTCAGTCTGGTCCATGATTAATGGACTCAGGTGTGTTACTGTAGGGCTGGAACGAAAGCCTGCACACCCAATAGCTCCAGGACCACCCAGTAGCTCCAAAGTTGGAGACCCCTGCTGTAGGTTGACTGCTAGTTGCTAGGACTGTGAGTTGCGGCATATACAGTCCAGTTCAGAGCAGAGGCAAGATAGAGAGAGCAGTATTTCCAGAACAGAGTAGGGATGAGTGTTTTCAGAGCTGTTACACAACAGTTACTAAACCACAGCTAGCGCACACACAGCAAGCCAAAAACACATGCCACATATTTTCAATATCCCCCAGCCCTACAAATAGCAAAAAATACAAGACTGTTCACAGTTTTCTTTTTGCTCAGATTATAATAAGAAATGCTCCAGTGTTCCACATATTTTTTTACGCACCACTAAAGCTATGGTGGACAGAAGCATATCAACTGAGGCCAGACTTTTGTCTTACTATACTAAATCATCCACATCTGTAGATGAGTAGGTTTCGCCAGTTGCAGGATGCAAACATTTAGACTGGCTAGCTGAGTTCTACATAGCGATTGTAGACTCCTGGTGAACAGTAGTACAGCGTGTCAGTGGTGCTGTGATGATCATAACCGACCACCACTAGAAACACTGACAGAAAGAAACTCCTAACGTAGCCGTTACAACAAGTAGGCTGCCCCTAACCACTGATACAGGGTCAGATTAATTGTTCATCTGCCCAAAGGTTAAGGTTATTGAGGGTTAGAATAATCTGATTCTAGATCTGTGGTTAGGTGCAACTTCTACCTAGAGTTACAGCTGTGTAACAGTATACAGTATATACAGGAGGAGGTGTTCTCCAGTGAAGGTGCTACAGGGTCAGTGTTAACCACATAATTAATGCTACAGGAGGATAACACAACCATATTACATCAGCCTCCAAACACTGACACACCTTTATACACAATATCATACAGCCAGGGCACAGAGAAAAAGCTTCACTTTACTGGGAGAGTATTAACCGTGTGTGTGTGTGTGTGTGTGTGTACATGTCAGTGTGTGTTTACATAGGTGAATTCAGCTGTAGATGTGTTGAGTTATAGACATTGAGCAGTTGCTCTCTGTGGAGTCCAGGGGTAAATGGGGAGGGCCTCTCCCCTGAAGAGAGGGGGGAGGGGTGGAGGTGCAGGGAGCTGGTCCCACTCTCTAGTTTTGATGAGGAAGGAGGGATGGAGGTGCAGGGAGCTGGTCCCACTCTCTAGTTTTGATGAGGAAGGAGGGGTGGAGGTGCAGGGAGCTGGTCCCACTCTCTAGTTTTGATGAGGAAGGAGGGGTGGAGGTGCAGGGAGCTGGTCCCACTCTCTAGTTTTGATGAGGAAGGAGGGGTGGAGGTCCAGGGAGCTGGTCCCACTCTCTAGTTTTGATGAGGAAGGAGGGGTGGAGGTGCAGGGAGCTGGTCCCACTCTCTAGTTTTGGTGAGGAAGGAGGAGAGCAGAGACTCCCCTGCTGCTGCTAGCTTCTCTTTTCACCCAACAGCCAATAGTCCTATACAATACCCTGGCGAAAGAGGATAATTAATATTAGATCAGAACTGCACAGTGTGTGGGATATGCAGTATGTGTGTGTGTGTGTGTGTGTGTGTGTGTATGTGTGTTACCTGGTTACTAGACGTCCAGTTTGCCAGGGCTGAGGCTGTGGAGAAGCTGGGCGGACCTGGGGGAGGAGCTAGTTAAGGAGGCGGGGTTATAACCCTGGATCAGCAGGTTCTTGTTGAGGTCTCCCAGGGCTGCAGCACTGCCTGGCTGCAGCCTGGGGTAGGGGGGTGTGTCTGGCAGGGCGGTGAGGTCCAGGAGGTGCTCCAGGGTTCGGGCGTTACTCATGCTGTTTAACGCCTCGCTGACGGGAGAGAAGTCCTGAACGATACCCAAGTCATCCCTGGACACAGGGCTGGGGATACAGATACAGTATGAAATATGCCTGTTAACACATGGGATTGTGTGTGCATGTGCATGTATGTGTGTGTGTGCAGCTCACCTGACGTCCATAGACTGTACCCCGTCAGACAGCTCGTCCCCTCCACAGCTCTTTCTCTCCAGGGGGCCCAGCGTGATGAGAGGGGACTCATCCTGATCCAGCTCCCTGCCCTGCCCTGCCTGGCCCCTGATCACATCACATACACCTGAGAAAGAGGGGAGGGGGTTGGACACACCTAGTAAGTAACTAAAAACCTGCATGCATTGATAGTCAAGAGTAACACAAAGTAACAATACAACCCTGTCCACCACACGGGGGAGCTCTAACTGTCCCCGCAGCTGAGTCACCCTGCAGTATATACTGTGCGTGTGTGTTTGTTTATACCTGAGGATGAGGAGTCCGTTTCACTCTTACGCGTCCTCTTCATGATCTCCTCAATCCGCTATGGACACACGCACGCACACACACACACACACACACAAGTTTAGGGAAACAGCTTAAAGGGCAGCATATTCAGGGGTAAGGTGTGTGTGTGTCTGTGTGTTAACCTTCTTTCTCTGCAGTCTCTCCTGCTCCTCCTGTACTTGCAGCAGTTCTCTCTCCTGCCTCTTCCTCTCCGCCTCCCTGTGAGCACGCAGACACGCCTCCTCTCTCTACACACACACACACACCAACATACACACACACACACTTCATTAATTCCCTGAACTGATTAGAATTTCGGAAGCTGTGGGTCAGATATAATATGTAGGATCAGAGAGCTAAAGTAGGGAGTGAACTCACCTGGTTCCAGTTTCATTTTCAGGCATAAAAGCACAATGTGGCAGATAGAGCCATGTATATAAACCACATAGATCTGAAACTGCTAGAAACATGGCAACATGGCCTTGGAGAGGTCACATATTGACTATCTGTGACTAAACATCTTTGTCACATGCAGCGGTGATGCCCAATGACTGTATATATGAATGGGCAAATCCATGGCATTATGTGACACCATTCATTTCTATGTAAAGACTCAATAGCGCATTGAAGCCAAATAGTTAAGATGGCGTCTCATGGAGACACAACATGAGCAGATTAAGCTACTCCAGGAAGTGACGTTGCAGGCTAGCTCAGTGCTGCCCCCTCTCATTGAATAACTCAAGTTGAAGGCCGACCGGGGTACTGCAGGCTGCCATGAGCAATGAAATTATCGTTGTAACTTCTTGTGTGTGAATTTAAAATCATCCGCTCAAGGACACACATATGGTGTATTAGAAGCAATCATTGGTACCAAATGTAGTTTTTATTTACACAAAGATTCACCACAAGGATTGCCATTTTCCCATTCGCTAGAATGGATGTTCATGTTTGCAATGCCTGCTGTACCGCGGTTGGCCTTGAACTTCCGTGGCTTCAAGGAGAGGGGGCAGTCATTCTCCCCTGGTGAGGCCTCATGGTGTGAAGTTTAAGCCCTGAGCCCTGACCCCTGACCTCTCGGTCCAGCTGATCCTGCATGTCTTTCCATCGTCTCTCCTTGGTCCTTCTCTCCTCCTCTTCTCTGCTCTTTCTCTCCTCCTCCCGTCTCTCTCTCTCCCCCTCCCGTCTCTCTCTCTCCTCCTCTGCCCGTTGTGCCTCTCTCGCCTGCCGCTCCCGCGCCTCCTGCTCTCTCCTCAGCTCCTCCTCAGCTCTCAGCCTGCATACACACACACAAACACACACAGTAAATGCACAATACTTAGCTTGATCCCCTTGTTCAAAGACGCTTAGACCTTATTTTTTGACATTTTCAGTGGTAATGTTAACCAACACGCCCCCATAAATAAAATTTGAATTAAAAACAGGTTCAGCCCCTGGTTCGACCATGATCTGGCAGAGTTACTCCACCTCAAGAATTCCATTTGATAACACATACTCAGGCTGACTGGCTCTCGTTCAAGGTAAATGAGAAATAAGTGCACTCAGGCTATCCGGAAGGCCAAAGTTAGTTACTTTATGGAACAGTTCTCTCTCTGTGGGTCCAACCCCAAGAAGTTCTGGAAAACGGTTACAGACCTGGAGAATAAATCCTCCTCCTCACAGCTGACCATGTCCCTTAATGTTGATGATGTGGTTGTTACTGACAAGAAGCACATGGCTGAGCTTTTTAATCACCACTTCATGAAGTCAGGATTCCTATTTACCTCAGCCATGCCTCTTTGACTGGCCAACATTTCCTCATCTCCCACCCCTTCTAATGCGACTAGCCCCGATGCTCCTCCCTCTTTTTCCCCTGCCCCGCTACAAAGTTTCTCCCTGCATGCGGTCACTGAGTCCGAAGTGCTAAAGGAGCTCCTTAAACCCTTTCTTCTTTAAGGTTGCTGCCCCTATCATCGTCAAGCCCATCTCTGACCTTTTTAACCTGTCTCTCCTCTCTGGGGAGGTTCCCATTGCTTGGAAGGCAGCCAAGGTTCGTCCTTTATTTAAAGTGGGAGATCAAGCTGATCCTAACTGTTATAGGCACATTTTTTATTTTGCCCTGTTTATCAAAAGTGTTGGAAAAACTTTTCAATAATCAACTGACTGGCTTTGTTGATTATTCTCTCTGGTATGCAATCTGGATTCCGATGTGTCACTACAACCTTAAAGATCCTAAATGATGATTCTAAGCAATGTTATGCTGCTATTCTTATTGACTTGGCCAAAGCTTTTGATACGGTAGACCATTCCATTCTTGTGGACCGGCTAAGGAGTATTGGTGTCTCTGAGGGATCTTTGGCCTGATTTGCTAACTACCTCTCTCAAAGAGTGCAGTGTATAAAGTCAGAACATCTGCTCTCAGCCACTGCCTGTCACCAAGGGAGTACCCCAAGGCTCGATCCTAGGCCCCACGCTCTTCTCAATTTACATCAACAACATAGCTCAGGCAGTAGGAAGCTCTCTCATCCATTTATATTCAGATGATACAGTCTTATTCTCAGCTGGACCCTCCCCGGATTTTGTGTTAAACGCTCTACAACAAAGCTTTCTTAGTGTCCAACAAGCTTTCTCTGTCCTTAACCTTGTTTTGAACACCTCCAAAACAAAGGTAATGTGGTTTGGTAAGAAGAATGCCCCTCTCCCCACCTGTGTGATTACTACCTCTGAGAGTTTAGAGCTTGAGGTAGTCACCTCATACAACTACTTGGGAGTATGGCTAGATGGTGCACTGTCCTTCTCTCAGCACATATCAAAGCTGCAGGCTAAAGTTAAATCTAGACTTGGTTTCCTCTATTTTAATCGCTCCTCTTTCACCCCAGCTGCCAAACTAACCCTGATTCAGATGACCATCCCACCCATGCTAAATTACGGAGACATCGTTTATAGATCGGCAGGTAAGGGTGCTCTGGAGTGGCTAGATGTTCTTTACCATTCGGCCATCAGATTTGCCACCATTGCTCCTTATAGGGCACATCACTGCACTCTATACTCTTCTGTAAACTGGTCATCTCTGTATACCCAGCACAATACCACTGGTTGATGCTTATTTATATAATCTCACTCCCCCCTATCTGAGATACCCATGGCAGCCCTCATCCTCCACGTACAACACCCGTTCTACCAGTCACATTCTGTTAAAGGTCCCCAAAGATCACACATCCCTGGGTCGCTCCTCTTTCAGTTTGCTGCACCTAGCGACTGGAACAAGCTGCAACAAACACTCAGGCCGGACAGCTTTATCTCCATCTCTTCATTCAAAGACTCAATCATGGACACTCTTACTGACAGTTGTGGCTGCTTCGCGTGATGCATTGTTGTCTCGACCTTCCTGCCATTTGTGCTGTTGTCTGTGTCCAAAAATGTATGTACTATGTTTTGTGATGCTGCCATGTTGTGCTGCTGCCATGTTGTGTTGCTGCCATGTTGTGTTGCTGCCATGTTGTGCTGCTGCCATGTTGTGCTGCTGCCATGTTGTTGTCATGTTGTGTTGCTACCATGCTGGGTTGTCATGTGTTGCTGCCATGCTATGTTGTTGTCTTAGGTCTCTTATGTAGTGTTGTGGTGTCTCTCTTGTCATGATGTGTGTTTTGTCCTATATCTTTAAATAAAAAAATCTCAACCCCCTGTCCCCGCAGGAGGCGTTTTGCCTTTTGGTAGGCCGTCACTGTAAATAAGAATTTGTTCATAAATGACTTGCCTTGTTAAATAAAGGTTAAATAATTAAAGTATTTAAAAAACACACACAACTCTCTGCACATCCTTCTGACCCGACAAATACACACACACCTCTCCCCCTCCTGTCGTAGTTTGTCCTCCTGCTCTTTCTGTACTCTGGCCAGACGCCGCCTCTCAGCCAACAGTCTAGACGCCTCCTCTGCATCCGTTGTCCCGGCAACGTTCCTGCCTGTGGGCGTACCTGGAGAATCTGTGAGGAGGGAGGAAAGGGGACAAGGTGGGGAGCAGTAGAGTAGAGGGGGAGTGGGGCAGAGACATAGAGACAGAGGACTCTGGTGTACAGCAGACACTGATGAAAGCAGTTTTCTCTGAAGTGTTCTGTTGTCTTCTCTAGGGTGGCTCAGGTTGCAGACTCTCTATCTCTCTCTCTCTTTCTGTCTATCGATATATCTCTCTCTCTTTCCCTCCACCCCTCTCTCTCCTCTCAAGGGTAAAGCATATATTAGTGGTGAGTTCTGAACACACGCGCACACACACATCCCTACCTGTCGCCAGGTCTCTGCTGCAGGACTTGGGGATCTTCTTCTCTGCTGGGTCCGGCTTGGAGGACTTCCTCTCCAGGGTTCCATGACCCCTGGCCTCATGGTTGCCCTCGGTTACTGGGGGTCGCTGGCGGAGGGGGGAGGGAGGGTACTGTCCCGGGGAGCAGGGGGATTGGGCACGACTCTTAGTCGACCTCACCCTGTAATAACAATTCACCTTACTTGTATCTTTTATACTACGTAGTAGGTAAAGCTTCTTTACAATAAGTATATATTATAATACAAAATAAAAAACAGGAAAACCAAGAAACCTTTTGGGCGTGCCCATTGCTTTGCTATGGGCTCTGGGGGAGGAGCTTCGGGTGGGAGTGGTCGGAGATTCTAGGCGTCTCATTGAAGAGTCAGTCAGACAGGAGGCGGGGCCTCTCTCTGTCTAAAAACACAAAAGAAGGAGTGAACGTGTGCTCAGAATAATAATGTAGTAATATAAATGCATGTACACACATCTATTGTACTGACTGTGGGTGTTCTGGGGGTCTTGTCTTCCGGGGGTCCATTGCTTGCCTTCCTGGAGGGGGAACATTTGTAGGCCGGTCGCTGGGGGCTGGGGGATGCTAAACGAGGGGACACACCACACACTGCATTGTCATAATAGGGCAGAGTGACAGACAATACAGAGAAACACACAAGAGAGAGTCATATTAGATACTGTTGCTTGGCAACACACACACCTCTTTCTGGTGAATGCAGGGAGGCTGAAGAGTTGGAGAGGCGTTTAGTGATTGGCTGGTCCGGGGAGGGTGGTGTCAGGAAGTCACACACTGCAGAGAGATGCATGAGAAAGAGTCACCCCAGAGGGACAGGAAGAGGTAGGAGTCTTCTTAACCCACGAATACTAATACTACATTCATATTTTCTCTACCTTCCCTGAAGTGTACACTCGTTCACTTCCCCTAATGGGGAGGGTTTGGAATGGACTGAAATATGGTGGGAACTCATATATGCATATGCTTATAACAATCTTCACATCAATGAGAGAGAGAGGGATGAGTGCACACTTTAGGGAGGAGGGTAAAGAAAACAGGTAAGGTCAGATATGTCTGTCTGTGGTTAGGGGCAACTTGTACCTGGAGCAACAGAGACACATCACATTACACACAAATCACATTACACACAAATTACAATACACACAAATCACATTACACACAAATTACAATACACACAAATTACAATACACACAAATTACATTATACACAAATCACAATACACACATGTAGGAGACACAATACTAGAACATTACTCTGTAGTTATTCTTTTTTAAATATATTTATTTATTTATTTATTTAACAAGTCAAGTCAGTTATGAACACATTCTTATTTGCAATTGACGGCCTACCAACAATAACGGCCTACCATAGTTAGTGAACAACTATGCCACAAATTCACCAAAACATCTGACACACTGATTGTGCTTCAGTTTGACTTCCGTGTTGTATAGTAAGAGACTAATGTATGTTCCATCTACAGTGCATTTGGAAAGTTTTCAGAGTCCTTGACTTTTTCCACATTTTGTTACGTTACAGCCTTATTCTAAAATGGATTCAATAGTTTTTTCCCCCTCATCAATCTATACTCAATAGCCCATAGTTCTCTGCAGATCCTCTCAAGCTCTGTCAGGTTGGATGGGAAGCGTTGCTGCACAGCTATTTTCAGGTCTCTCCAGAGATGTTCGATCGGGTTCAAGTACGGGCTCTGGCTGGTCCACTCAAGGACATTCAGAGACTTGTCCTGAAGCCACTCCTACATTGTCTTGGATGCGTGCTTAGGGTTGTTGTCCTGTTGTAAGGTGAACCCTTGCCCCAGTCTGAGGTTCTGAGTGCTCTGGAGGAGGTTTTCATCAAGGATCTCTCTGTACTTTGCTCCTTTCATCTTTCCCTCGATCCTGACTAGTCTCCCAGTCCATACTGCTGAAAAACATCCCCACAGCATGATGCTGCCACCACCATGCTTTACCGTAGGGATGGTGCCAGGTTTCCTCCAAACGTGATGCTTGGTATTCAGGCCAAAGAGTTCAATATTGGTTTCATAAGACTAGTGAATCTTGTTTCTCATGGTCTGAGAGTCCTTTAGGTGCCTTTTGGCCTTTTACTGAGGAGTGGCTTCCATCTGGCCACTCTACCATAATGGCCTGATTGGTGGAGTGCTGCAGAGATGGTTATCCTTCTGGAAGGTTCTTCTATCTCCAATCACGGGAACTCTGGAGCTCTGTCAGATTGACCATCGGGTTCTTGGTCACCTCCCTGACCAAGGCCCTTCTCCCCTGATTGCTCAGTTTGGCCTGGCGGCCAGCTGTAGGAAGAGTCTTGGTGGTTCTAAATGTCTTCCATTTAAGAATGATGGAGGCCACTGTGATTTTGGGGACCTTCAATGCTGTAGAAATATTTTGGTACCCTTCCCCAGATCTTTGCCTCGACACAATCCTGTCTCGGAGCTCTACCGACTATTCCTTTGGCATCCACTGTCAACTGTAGGTCTTATATAGACGGGTGTGTGCCTTTCCAAATCATGTCCAATTAATTGAATTTACCATAGGTGGACTGCAATCAAGTTGTAGAAACATCTCAAGGATGATCAATGGAAACAGGACGCACCTGAGCTCAATTCAAGTCTCATTGCAAAGGGTCTGAATCCTTATGTAAATAAGGTATTTCTGTTTTTAATTTTTTAGACATTTTCTAACATTTCTAAAAACCTGTTTTCGCATTGTCATTATGGGGAAATGAGGGAGATAAAAAGTATTTACTCCATTTTAGAATAAGGCTGTAACGTAACAAAATGTGGAAAAAGTCAAGAGGTTTGAATACTTTGCTGAATACACTGTATACGTTGATACACATGAATACACACACGGATCCTCTAGCACAAAGGAGAGAGGATGGTTTTATGTTAGTGTGTGTCTGAGTACCTGTCTCGAGGGGTGGGGGTTGTCGAGACTTCTGCATATCCTATCAGCTGTGTGTATGTGTGGTTAGACTGCTGCAGGCAGACAGGAAGTATGTGAACTCTCTGTTCTGATTGGAAGGAGCTAGTGGACCCCAAGGACCAAAGGGAGACAACATGTGTGGTGAAAACAACCATATCCATATTCATGCACAGACCCCCCCCCCCCCCCCCATGGGCACACAGGAAGGCAGCAGAATTCCCTGCAAAACACACAGCACACAATCTGATAGGACGAAGGATACTTGGGACAAAATAACACAAATGCATGAACATTATTGTGAATACAGACACAATAGAACAGAGTATAATTATGTATTGCCCCGAAGGAAGAATAAATGTCTTGAACTAGCAATAACAAAGCATAACACAAATGTAGCCAAACACAACAACTGCACACTAAGGGTATCAGGTGGTCTGTACCGTTCCTGGATTGGTTGGGACTGGCAGCAGAGGCGGGATGATGAGGCAGAGCTGAGCCAATAGCATGAGAGGGCGGGGTCTTAGGGTTACCTGTTAGCAGGTGTGGCAGAGCGGAGAAAGCAAAGCATTACACACGCACCTGGGTGTTGCAATCCTACACACACACCTGAGTATAAAATGATATGTACATATGTACTGTGTACGCACACCTACACACACACCTATGTGGTGCAATTGTATACATACATACATACATACCTATGAGTCTCTGATGCAAACACAGACACACACGTGAGACCGGAGCCTGCATGCTGCAGCATCAACTGATCTCAGTTCAGATCTACCATCCATCTGCTAGTTAGAACACCAGTGATGTAGAGTAATGGTAGAGATCAGTAATTGAAGAAGAATGGAAAAAGGTGGTGATACTCCAGACTGTACCAGGGTTGTATTCACTGTAAGAGACACTATACAGTAAGATTCTATACAGTACATTTCTATACAGTAAGATTCTATACTGTAAGATTCTATACTGTAGGATTCTATACTGTATGATTCTATACAGTAAGATTCTATACAGTAGATTTCTATACAGTATGATTCTATACAGTAAGATTCTATACAGTAAGATTCTATACTGTAAGATTCTATACTGTAATATTCTATACAGTAAGATTATATACTGTAAGATTCTATACTGTAAGATTCTATACTGTAAGATTCTATACTGTAGGATTCTATAAGGTATTGTTGAAGAATGTGGTAAACTAGGTATTCTACAAGAGGGGCTGATCCTCTACATCCGCCTAGGCCTGATAGATGAAGTGTGTGTGAATCATTGATGGAATTATAAATGCACCAGAGTCTGGCTATTGCTCTGGTACTGCTCACTGATGGCTGTGTCATCGCTGAAAACACACACACTATACAAATATAAAATGTAATTGCAACTCCTATAATAACCTTATCCATAACACTGCCACAACAGCACGGGTAGACAGATTATGAGGGTGTGTGTGTGTGTAGAGAGACACCAACCCAACGATGGGTGTTTACATACGTAGTAAATATCCCCTGTCAATTTGTGTGTGTGTGTGTCAAGGTTAGATACGTATTTTAGGCCACTGCTGGGAATCAGGCCTGTTTTCCTACACACTGATGCTCACCTCAGGAATAAACAACATCAAACACACACACACTGATGAGGGAGGGTTGCAGCACTTCACAGAAACAGCTGTTTCCAGAGATACCCAACACACACACACACACATCAAACACACACTATTCTTGAGCTAAATACACACCTGTAACAGCATGAAAAAAGTGGCACCGACAGAATTGTCTTATCATCACAGAGTAATAATGCTTTTGGCACACACACACACACGCACGCACGCACACACACACACACACACACACACACACACACACACACACACACACACACACACACACGCCTCTCCCAAGCTGATGCGTTTAAGTCAAAGCGTTGTCCTCCCCTGCATTGCAGCCTCCACACCCTTTCCCTCTCTCTGTCCTCCACACTCTCTCTCTGGTATCTGGTCTCCCTCTCTCTGTCCTCCCCACTCTCTCTCTGGTATCTGGTCTCCCTCTCTCTGTCCTCCACACTCTCTCTCTGGTATCTGGTCTCCCTCTCTCTGTCCTCCCCACTCTCTCTCTGGTATCTGGTCTCCCTCTCTCTGTCCTCCACACTCTCTCTCTGGTATCTGGTCTCCCTCTCTCTGTCCTCCCCACTCTCTCTCTGGTATCTGGTCTCCCTCTCTCTGTCCTCCCCACTCTCTCTCTGGTATCTGGTCTCCCTCTCTCTGTCCTCCCCACTCTCTCTCTGGTATCTGGTCTCCCTCTCTCTGTCCTCCCCACTCTCTCTCTGGTCTCCCTCTCTCTGTCCTCCCCACTCTCTCTCTGGTATCTGGTCTCCCTCTCTCTGTCCTCCACACTCTCTCTCTGGTATCTGGTCTCCCTCTCTCTGTCCTCCCCACTCTCTCTCTGGTATCTGGTCTCCCTCTCTCTGTCCTCCCCACTCTCTCTGGTATCTGGTCTCCCTCTCCCTGTCCTCCCCACTCTCTCTGGTATCTGGTCTCCCTCTCTCTGTCCTCCCCACTCTCTCTCTGGTATCTGGTCTCCCTCTCTCTGTCCTCTACACTCTCTCTCTGGTATCTGGTCTCCCTCTCTCTGTCCTCCCCACTCTCTCTCTGGTATCTGGTCTCCCTCTCTCTGTCCTCCCCACTCTCTCTCTGGTATCTGGTCTTCCTCTCTCTGTCCTCCCCACTTTCTCTAGTATCTGGTCTCCCTCTCTCTGTCCTCCCCACTCTCTCTCTGGTATCTGGTCTCCCTCTCTCTGTCCTCTACACTCTCTCTCTGGTATCTGGTCTCCCTCTCTCTGTCCTCCCCACTCTCTCTCTGGTATCTGGTCTCCCTCTCTCTGTCCTCCCCACTCTCTCTCTGGTATCTGGTCTCCCTCTCTCTGTCCTCCCCACTTTCTCTGGTATCTGGTCTCCCTCTCTCTGTCCTCCCGACTCTCTCTCTCTGGTATCTGGTCTCCCTCTCTCTGTCCTCCACACTCTCTCTCTGGTATCTGGTCTCCCTCTCTCTGTCCTCCCCACTCTCTCTCTGGTATCTGGTCTCCCTCTCTCTGTCCTCCACACTCTCTCTCTGGTATCTGGTCTCCCTCTCTCTGTCCTCCCCACTCTCTCTCTGGTATCTGGTCTCCCTCTCTCTGTCCTCCCCACTCTCTCTCTGGTATCTGGTCTCCCTCTCTCTGTCCTCCCCACTCTCTCTCTGGTATCTGGTCTCCCTCTCTCTGTCCTCCCCACTCTCTCTCTGGTCTCCCTCTCTCTGTCCTCCCCACTCTCTCTCTGGTATCTGGTCTCCCTCTCTCTGTCCTCCACACTCTCTCTCTGGTATCTGGTCTCCCTCTCTCTGTCCTCCCCACTCTCTCTCTGGTATCTGGTCTCCCTCTCTCTGTCCTCCCCACTCTCTCTGGTATCTGGTCTCCCTCTCCCTGTCCTCCCCACTCTCTCTGGTATCTGGTCTCCCTCTCTCTGTCCTCCCCACTCTCTCTCTGGTATCTGGTCTCCCTCTCTCTGTCCTCTACACTCTCTCTCTGGTATCTGGTCTCCCTCTCTCTGTCCTCCCCACTCTCTCTCTGGTATCTGGTCTCCCTCTCTCTGTCCTCCCCACTCTCTCTCTGGTATCTGGTCTTCCTCTCTCTGTCCTCCCCACTTTCTCTAGTATCTGGTCTCCCTCTCTCTGTCCTCCCCACTCTCTCTCTGGTATCTGGTCTCCCTCTCTCTGTCCTCTACACTCTCTCTCTGGTATCTGGTCTCCCTCTCTCTGTCCTCCCCACTCTCTCTCTGGTATCTGGTCTCCCTCTCTCTGTCCTCCCCACTCTCTCTCTGGTATCTGGTCTCCCTCTCTCTGTCCTCCCCACTTTCTCTGGTATCTGGTCTCCCTCTCTCTGTCCTCCCGACTCTCTCTCTCTGGTATCTGGTCTCCCTCTCTCTGTCCTCCCCACTCTCTCTCTGGCATCTGGTCTTCCTCTCTCTGGTATCTGGTCTCCCTCTCTCTGTCCTCCCCACTCTCTCTCTGGTATCTGGTCTCCCTCTCTCTGTCCTCCCCACTCTCTCTCTGGTATCTGGTCTTCCTCTCTCTGTCCTCCCCACTCTCTCTCTGGTATTTGGTCTTCCTCTCTCTGTCCTCCCCACTCTCTCTCTGGTATCTGGTCTCCCTCTCTCTGTCCTCCCCACTCTCTCTCTGGTATCTGGTCTTCCTCTCTCTGTCCTCCCCACTTTCTCTGGTATCTGGTCTCCCTCTCTCTGTCCTCCCGACTCTCTCTCTCTGGTATCTGGTCTCCCTCTCTCTGTCCTCCCCACTCTCTCTCTGGCATCTGGTCTTCCTCTCTCTGTCCTCCCCACTCTCTCTCTGGTATCTGGTCTCCCTCTCTCTGTCCTCCCCACTCTCTCTCTGGTATCTGGTCTCCCTCTCTCTGTCCTCCCCACTCTCTCTCTGATATCTGGTCTTCCTCTCTCTGTCCTCCCCACTCTCTCTCTGGTATCTGGTCTTCCTCTCTCTGTCCTCCCCACTCTCTCTCTGGTATTTGGTCTTCCTCTCTCTGTCCTCCCCACTCTCTCTCTGGTATCTGGTCTCCCTCTCTCTGTCCTCCCCACTCTCTCTCTCTGGTATCTGGTCTCCCTCTCTCTGTCCTCCCCACTCTCTCTCTGGTATCTGGTCTTCCTCTCTCTGTCCTCCCCACTCTCTCTCTGGTATCTGGTCTCCATCTCTCTGTCCTCCCCACTCTCTGGTATCTGGTCTCCCTCGCTCTGTCCTCCCCACTCTCTCTCTGGTATCTGGTCTTCCTCTCTCTGTCCTCCCCACTCTCTCTCTGGTATCTAGTCTCCCTCTCTCTGTACTCCCCACTCTCTCTCTGGTATCTGGTCTCCCTCTCTCTGTCCTCCCCACTCTCTCTCTGGTATCTGGTCTTCCTCTCTCTGTCCTCCCCACTCTCTCTCTGGTATCTGGTCTCCCTCTCTCTGTCCTCCCCACTCTCTCTCTGGTATCTGGTCTTCCTCTCTCTGTCCTCCCCACTCTCTCTCTGGTATCTGGTCTTCCTCTCTCTGTCCTCCCCACTCTCTCTCTGGTATCTGGTCTTCCTCTCTCTGTCCTCCCCACTCTCTCTCTGGTATCTGGTCTCCCTCTCTCTGTCTTCCCCACTCTCTCTCTGGTATCTGGTCTTCCTCTCTCTGTCCTCCCCACTCTCTCTCTGGTATCTGGTCTTCCTCTCTCTGTCCTCCCCACTCTCTCTCTGGTATCTGGTCTTCCTCTCTCTGTCCTCCCCACTCTCTCTCTGGTATCTGGTCTTCCTCTTCCTCATTCCTTCCTCATTCCTCATGGTATCTGGTCTTCCTCATCCCTCATTCCTTCCTCATTCCTCATGGTATCTGGTCTTCCTCATCCCTCATTTCTCTCCATATTGCCCTTTATCTCACTACTCTTTATTTCAGGTGGTCTCTCTCTCATCCTCCTGCCCCCATCATCTCCCTCTCACTCTCTCGCTCGCTCTCTCCATCTCTCTTCTCTAGTTTCCTTTACCATTTAGCTGTCTTAAACTCTCCCCAGCCTTTCCT